>NC_137872.1:34984191-34995328 GCF_963924005.1 Protomyctophum bolini | reverse complement strand
CGGCAATTATTGTGGTTTTTCGACATTTAAAAAAGACTAAACAAAAGCAACAACTATACAAAAATACAAAAATAAAGTACACATACAGTACTTCCATCACTTGAGTTATAGAGAAAGAGGTTGTATATATGTTGTTTTGCTTGGCAGACTCATATCTGTTCTGTATAGGTAGTATATGTTCAATGCATGACATCTTTATTTTGTCTTATTTGCATGCCTATGTGCCAACGGCAAAAACATGTGACAAAAGAATGTGTGCTATAAGGGCCCCCCCTTCCAGGTATACATGCAGAGAGAGAAAGGAACAGAGGACAAAGAGAAAGGAAAGCAGAGATATAGAGAAACAAGGGGTTTAGGGAGAAAGGGGAAGGAAAATGTTCTAACTGGAATGATGCATGAACACAACTCCACCCTAATTAGCTTCGTCTTTACCCCCTCTTTCACTTCTTCTATCTCTACCCCACCGTGCTCTAATTCTCTTTCTTTCTTTCTTTCTTTCTCTCTCTCTTTCTTTATTCCTTTCTTCCTTTCTTCTCGGCTTAATTCTCAGACATAATTGACATTAAATTCGTTCTGCTCCTTAATTAAATCCCAGACAGTTGTTAACGAGGGGGGCGAGTTCATACATTCAGCATCCCTTTTAATCCATTCTGGGCGGGAACCCCTTTTGGTGTTTCAAGCATTATGTCACGGTTTATAGCTATTGAAAAATAGCAGATCTACAAGCTCATAGTGGCGCTCGCTACGAGCTTGTAGGTCTGCTATTTTTTGGGAAAAGTCGTGAAAATGTGGCGCAAATCTTTGAATATATATTTCAGAGCGAACATTTTTAACTAAAATATTGGCTTCTATGGGGGAAGGTCCCTGGAACTACATATTTTGAGATGGGGGGGGTCCGCCGTGGCCCAACAGAGATCATTCTGGGTGGTCCTTTGACATGAAAAAGGTTTGGCACCGCTCGCTGACACAGAGAAACATGGGGTTTTTCCAGATTTTGAAGCCTTTTAAAAATAAAAAAAATCGACCTCAGTCCAAAATGGGTTAAAACAAGATCGATTAAGGCATTCTGAACGGGAACCCATTTTGGTGTTAGCATCATGTCATGCTTTAGCTATTGAAAAATAGCAGATCTACAAGCTCATAGCGCGCCACCGAGTGGCGCGCTACGAGCTTGTAGGTCTGCTATTTTTGAAAAATCGAAGAACGACTTGACATTTTTTAGAATCTGATCTCAGGTCAGAATGGGTCAATCAGACCAGTGTGTGTCCTGCAGTGGAAACCTCGTATGAATCTGATCTCAGGTCAGAATGGGTTAAGGCATGGCCGGCGGCACAGCCAGGCCCCAGCCAGGCACCCAACGATCCTCCCACCCCCATCTCCCCCTCCACCCTCCACCCCCATCTCCCCCCTGCCTGCCTTGCCTTGCCTGCCAACGCCCCCTTGTTCCTGTAAAAAGCACCGGCTGCCTCGGGATAACCTTGCCACGGAGATGATGAAAGGGAGAGCAGAATAAGTCAACATCAAGATAGAAGAAGAATGGAAATCTAATTTGGAAAAGAAAAAAGGCAGGGATCACACTATGAAACATGAAATCTATAGAGAGCAATATACTCGTGGCTCTCACAACGACGCCACGCAATGCAATGCCACCAACATATACTCTCTCTTTCTCTTGTGACTATAATTACTTGCGCAAGCAGAGCGCGCAAGTAATAATTTCGCCCGGTCTCTTTCACCGTCCGTGACAGCCCAACCCGCCATTTGATGTGTATGCAAAAAAAAAAAACAGCAAATCATGGTTGACTGTACGCCATTTTCTTTTCAGATGTTTTCCATGAGCTTTCTATCATCTTATTATATACAGTAGTATGCAGTGTCACTGAGCAGTATGGGTGGGAGGGTTAAGGGATTTCTTTATCTTTTTTTGTCTTTATTTATTTATTTATTTTTTCTTTCATTTTGTTTCATAAAAAAAGTATTTCATGTCATAATGTTTGTAATAATTTATCTGTTCAATAAAAACATATTTGACAAAAAAAACAAAAAAAAAAACAGCAAATCTGTGCCTGGTTTGCTGGGACCAGATTACATAAATGACCATATGTCTTACGTCATCATTTAGAGCTATAGTCATACGTATACTATATACATAATCAGTAAAAAAATAAAATAGCAAATTGTGCCTGATCTGCTGGGACCAGAGTACGTGGTGTGTGTATATGTATGACTAGCTCTCAATGATGACGTAAGAAATATGGTCATTTGTGTAATCTGGTCCCAGCAAACCAGACACAGATTTGCTGTTTTTCTTGCATACGCATCAAATGGCGGGTTGGCTTGGCACGGTTCCTTCACAGAGATACTGAGATTTGACAGTTTACAGCAGTCGAAAGTACTATAGTTGGCCATTTACTGTATGGCCTACTAGTGTGCAACGAGCAAGTATGCACTCGACAGAGTGCAGTTCTAGTTTAGTATATGCTTGCGTCGTACGGCGTGAAAATAGTCCGTCTATGCAAGCTCACAATGCGTGATTTGAGCATTTTACAGGTTTTTTCGGTCGCGAGAAACCGTCGCATAACGAAATATTAAAATCAGATTTTTACCAACACACTCCCAATGATGAGGAGGAGAGGCCCCCTGGTTAGAAGGGACTTAAAAGGTTTAGAATAGGTCCAACTAGTCGGTGAGGAGGGAGAAAAAAAACAAAAAAAAAAACATTTTTTTTTTTTTTTTGCAGAGGCTTTGGTTTCTCTGGACAGGGGAAAACAATTCTGCAGCGTGAGCGTATGTCCTGCTGCTAGGAGGAATGGGGCGTCCGTTCCGCCATGAGAAATGAGAAACGGGGGCCCGTAGTCAATTGAGAGAATAACTAGCGATGGCATCAGGAGGAGGCGGAAAGAAAGTGTGCAAAAAGCTAAAAGTGATGAATAGGCGCTGGGAAAAAAATAACCTTGAGGTATATATGATGAGGTATGATGTGTCTGCGGAACCACACACACACGATGTGAGTGAGGGGACGCACACGCCGTTATAGTGACTGACCTGATCCCACTGACGACACCTATCATGCTTTTCAACATGATCCTATATACGCAGTTAACCCATTCTGACCCGAGATCAGATTCATACGAGGTTTCCATACTGGACAACACACTGGTCTGATTAACCCATTCTGACCTGAGATCAGATTTTAAAAATAATGTCAGTCGTTCTTCGATTTTTCAAAAATAGCAGACCTATACAAGCTCGTATGAGCTTGTAGATCTGCTATTTTTCAATAGCTAAAGCACGACATGATGCCAACACCAAAAATGGGTTCCCGTTCAGAATGGGTTAAATCGTCAGTGTACTCGTTTTTTACACACAGTGGAATGAATACTGAGGGTTTCACTGTATATACACGCCTTATACAGTAACTACTAAAGTAACCAATACCTTATACAATATGAGTTTAATCATCATTATAGATTGATTGTCGCCAATAGCATAATATGCTTTTGGTGTAACCTTATTATACCCCAGATGAGGGGAGAATGCGGATCGCACTTACTATCAGACAGTGCAACGCCATCCTCTGACAACTCTGACGAAACGTATAACCACATGAACCCCAGCGTCACTATTCTGAGGGCGAAACATCCAGACAAAATAGCACATATACGGTATATCTACAATTAAGCTCACGACACATTGCAATACAACGTGTTAAAAAAGGAGCAGACCTATACAGTATAGTAAAGAGCTCTGGGGGGACCCCGCAAAGTCAACTAAGAATGGGTTTAAATGGACACTTCACCCTTTTTGCAAAAAAATATATGTTAATGACGTTTAGAAGCTTTAGAACACTTTCCTGGGGGTCTTTATGTGTGTAATATGTGGTTTTAGATATTTTAGATTGTAGCAGTGAGCCTGGTGTCTCTGATGTCATGGACACTGGGCTCACTTCCTTCCTGGACTACATGTTGTCTTAGTAAGACAGCCCTCCACCTATTCACAAGGAGGAGCAGTGCACCAAATAATTATGGGAATTGTAGTCCAGGAAGGTAGTGAGACCAGTGTCCATGACATCAGAGACACTGTGCTCACTGCTACAATCTAAAATATCTAAAACCACATATTACACACATAAAGACCCCCAGGAAAGTGTTCTAAAGCTTCTAAACGTCATTAACATGTGTTTGCAAAAAGGGTGAAGTGTCCCTTTAAGTGGTAAACGGTATATACCTTTGCACTGTCCATTCTGTCCTCTCAAAACATCCTTGAAAAACATAAACACGATGAAGGTCTTGGAAAAAACGTGCGGGCAACTGGCCACATTATGCCCTAATGGTGATTATGCTTTTATTATACCCAGATATCAACCTCACGCGGACTGCAATTTAATACCATATACCTTAATTGGCTGCAGCTGTGTTTCAGCTCATTTAATTCAATTCATGTTTGATGTTCTTTGATATTCTGGATTGTGTGCGTGTATATATATACCATTACCGGCGGTCATGGTCGCGCACTTGACACGGGTATAAGCGTGTGGATGCAAAGGTGTGGCCGCGCATACTGCATACAGTGCATGCACATTTTTAACCCATTCTGACCCGAGATCAGATTCATAAGAGGTTTTTCCACTGCAGGACACACACTGGTCTGATTAACCCATTCTGACCTGAGATCAGATTCTTAAAAATGTCAGTCGTTCTTCGATTTTTCAAAAATATAGCAGACCTACAAGCTCATAGCGCGCCACTCGGTGGCGCGCTATGAGCTTGTAGATCTGCTATTTTTCAATAGCTAAAGCATAACATGATGCTAACACCAAAAGGGGTTCTCGCACAAAATGGGTTAAGTGGTTTCATGGTCCAGCATTGTAATGGTCTCTCGTGCAGGCGTCACTATCTCAATCCCACTGCAGGTTCTTAGCTTATACATAAGATTCATGATGACTATTTTTATGTATTTGATGTATTATTACCATGTTTTTGTTCTTGCTTACTGTAATTCGCTCTGGACTAATAAGAGCGTCTGCTAAATGCCTAAATTGCAAATTGTAATTGTGTAAAGCAACAAAAGTACAATTACTCAATATTTCATTATCCTAAAGTATTTCCAATTCTCAATAGGCTACTTTTATACTTCTACTCCACTACATCTCAGAGGGAAATATTATACTTTTACTCCTTTATGACCAATGAAACTTACTTTGTAGGCTAGATGTTGATTATTATCACAAACCTGCACTAACCACTTCAGCCCTAAATACATTTGGGCCATCTGCTGCCATTTCCAAAATAATGTTATACATTTTTTGAAAACTTGTGAAATGGGACATTCTGCATCATGAGTACTTTCTAGTTTTGGTATAGGCCTACTTTAACTACATTTTGATACCAATACTCTTGTACTTTTTCTTGTTATTGTTATTTACTATAGTCCTATACTAGACCCCATGGAATTACGTTTGGCCACAACAAAATCACGGGAGCCACTGAATGTGAAGGGGGATACCATACTGTATGTCGTAAGCTCACTATGTCTGTTTGTCACCTCCCCCTTCACATTAGCCACATGTTTGAATGCTCCCGCCCCCCTCCCCCCCCCAAGTAACACTTATCTTTTACTTTGTCTAATTTAACAACCTAAAACATGAACCTTGGTTGAAAAACCCCCCCAAAGTTGTCCTTTAACCAATTTTGGGGCGGGAACCCCTTTTGGTGTTTCAAGCATTCTGTTATACTTTAGCTATTGAAAAATTAGCAGATCTACAAGCTCATAGCGCGCCACCGAGTGGCGCGCTACGAGCTTGTATAGGTCTGCTATTTTCGAAAGATCGAAGAACGACTGACACACAGAAACATGGCTTTTTCAGAAAACTGTCAGGATGTATACAGACATTTTTTTAGAATCTGATCTCAGGTCAGATGGTGTGAGTATATACTTTTCCCACCACTGTTGTGTAACGGTCTCTCTGGAGCCACCATGCCAATCATGTAGATTGGAAGCAGGTGCACCATGATGATGCCAGGGGGCCCTGCGAGGCACAACGAGGAGGAGACAAGGACAAACACACACAGGATCAGCTCCTCAAAGCAGCTTCTCCGTAATCATATAACCTCATGATGGGAGCACAAAACCCTGCCCTGGATCCACTATATTTATCCCATTTTGGGCGAGAACCCCTTTTGGTGTGTTAGCATTACGTTATGCTTTATAGCTATTGAAAAATAGCAGATCTACAAGCTCGTAGCGCGCCAGCTTGTAGGTCTGCTATTTTTGAAAAAATCGAAGAACGACTGACACATGGCTTTTTCAGAAAACTGTCAGGATGTAGAAGACATTTATATAATCTGATCTCAGGTCAGAATGGATTAAGCACATGTTGGATATACACAGGAGGACGCATGGGCGGAAAGGACACGGCAAAGTGGAAATTATACAGTGCAGAATGGTGGGGTGGTTACAGTATAGGTGTATATGCGGTAAAATTGTTATTGGGAGTGTATACATTTTTGGATCCTCATGTCATGGGGTAACCAACTGCACGCTCAAGAGTTAAATTACCACTCCACGTTTTACTATGTTGGCGCTATAGTGTGACAGATTTCTGAAAAGGAAACAGGGGGGGGTGGGGGGGGGGGGAAGGCCCTTGGGGTATACAGGGAGGGATGGAAGAATACATTAATAAACGAATTAGACGACGTCACAATTTTCAAGAAACATGCCAAACTATACCTCCCCCTGGCCAGCCGGGGCGCTTGAAAGGAACTGGTCGGAATAACATGTTCCTTCCACGCGCTATACTGTACGTCCGGCCAGGGAAATCCCCCCCCCCCCCTGTCAGGTTGAAAAGAAGCAGCTTGGACTCCTCATGCATGGAAGGAGGCATGGGGTCAGTCTGCTGCCCCCCCCCCCCCCCCCCAGGTTGGCAGAGGAAGTGTAGCGCCCAGGATTACATTAGTTAAAGGTATATTCAGTGATTTCACTCAAAAAACCTTAGGTTTCGTTTTTGGCTGTGGGACCTAAGCCTTTCATCCAATTGCAGGATAGAGAGCCAAAAACGAAACCTAAGGTTTTTTTGACCCCCAGGGGTTAACTGGGGACAGGGAGGAACTCCTTATATGGTCAGCACACTCTATAGTAGAGAGGATTATCACAACAAAACAAAAAAATAAGTGATATTTGAATGAAGTGAAATCACTGAATATACCTTTAATTGGCACTGGGTTGGAAAAAAACTGGGTTGCAAAATCGTGGGATAAAAAAAAAGAAAGTAAGAAACACACAGCTGTATAGATCACCTTAGAAATTGGAGATCAGGGGATAAGAGGGTGTTACTGTTAAGACTTGTAAAACGTGTTCAAAATGTAACAATAACATATGGCAAATATACAATTTTGATAACTAAATACAGCTCCCTGCTGCATGCAAGTTGCATTTGAAATACACGGCATGAGTACAGCAGCAAAAAGGTCTCTGCCACTGAGGGGCTTTGAACCCTCATAGTCGGTGGCACGTCACACGTACAGTATATGACACAGTATGAGCTGGAGGCCATGATGAAGGCTTTAGGGCTCTGATCTCTGTATTAGCGCACAAAGAGGACATTTCCACTTAACTAAAGGAAGCGCTGTATAAGAGGAGAGAGGTGATTTAAATTCAGTGACAGGGCTTTAAATACCAGCCGGGGATCACAGTTGTGCCCTTTGGCAAAGTAATTATTCACTCCCTTTCCCCAGAAGACAATCAGTCGTGCGTGTGTGTGTGCCTGCGCGCGCGTGCGTGCGTGTGTGTGTGTGGTGGTGGGGGGGGGGAGGTAGGTATGAACCGGTCTTCATGTTCACGAGAGGAATTTATGCCAAGCTCTCAAGAGCAAAAGAAAGAGTGCTTTATGGCGCTTACATGTGAAAAATGAGGTAGATGGAGAGAGAAAGAAAGCGGAAAAGAAGAGAGAGAGAGGCGAGAGAGAGAGAGAGAGAGAGAGAGAGAGAGAGAGAGAGAGAGAGAGAGAGAGAGAGAGAGAGATAGAGAGCGAGAGAGAGAGACAGACAGAATAGTCAAGACATAAAACAAGATCTGGTAAAGGTTAGCTTTCTGCTCCACCATCACTGTCTCCTGCCTGCTCTCTCTCTCTCTCTCTCTCTCTCTCTCTTGCTCCTGTCCATCCACCCCCCACCCCAGCACCCCCCCCCCACCCCCCCATAACCTTCAACCAAACAAGACTTGACACGGCCTCCGGGGGAAAGAGTTCTCCTGCGGCCCGGGTCCAGACACAGAGGCTCTGCTGCAGCCCTTTGGGGTGGATGATGGGATGAGGCTCTCATTGGCAATATGTCCTTCAGGGGGGGGGGAGAAAAAGTGCAGAGTGATGGATTTTGGCCCTCATGGTTCTTCCCTTCCACACGCTGTCTCATCACACACCTTCACTGACTTCCTTCCTTCCTTCATTCCTCCCTTGCTCCCTCCCTCCCTCCCTCCCTCGCTCGCTTTCTCTATACTGGCCTGTTTTCGCTGACATTCGGTCCTCAGTATTACAGGGGTTACTGCTTCTCAAGTTGCTGCATGGTGGCCGGTTGGTGCTTCTCCATATCTTGAGGGGTTGATCACCGCCCCTTTCCTCCTCCTCCTCCTCCTCCTCCTCCTCCTCCTCCTCCTCCTCCCCCTCCTCCCTCCTCCTCCTCCTCCTCCTCCTCCTCCTCCCTCCCCCTCCTCCTCCTCCTCCTCCTCCTCCTCCTCCCTCCCTCCCTCCCTCCCTCCCTCCCTCCCTCCCTCCTCCTCCTCCTCCTCCTCCTCCTCCTCCTCCCTCCTCCTCCTCCTCCTCCACCTCCACCTCCTCCTCCTCCTCCTCCACCTCCTCCTCCTCCTCCTCCTCCTCCTCCTCCTCCTCCTCCCTCCTCCTCCTCCTCCTCCTCCCTCCTCCTCCTCCTCCTCCTCCTCCTCCTCCCTCCTCCTCCTCCCTCCCTCCTCGTCGCCGTGAGACTACAGTGTTTGGCTGGGATTCATTACCGGCACCCCTGAATGGGTTTCATCAGGAACCCGACGATGTGCGAACTCAGCTGCAAGCAGACGATGTGCAACACCCTTCACACAATGCCGCAATCAATCTTCATTTGCTTCTTCTTTCGCCACTACTCGCTCCGCCCCTATACACTCTTTGCTCTGTTTTCACTCTTTTTTCCCCCCTTCTCTCTCTCCTGGCAGGGTGTGTGCGTGTGTGTGCGTGTGTGCGTGCGTGTGTGTGCGCGTGTGCGTGTGTGTGTGTGTGTGTGCGTGCGGTGTGGGACATGAGAGGTGAGGGGCTGTTACACTGAGATGTCTCGAGTGACAAAAGGATTTTGCTCAATTTCTACCTTATGACAGACCGTGACTGCCTTTTTTTCTTCTTTTCCAAAGATACTGCAAAAGTATTACAGTATTATTACAGCAGCGTATCCCCCCCCTACGTGCACACATTACCAGTGATGGAGCCATGAATGTATACAACAACAACAACAATTCATTTTGATAGCATTCACATCTGCTCTCTATATATGGATTAGATCCAGATGTACAGTATATCAGGAGATATTAGCGCATTCCCCCTCAAAGAGGAGAAGGTTTGGCCATGTTCCCTACATGTGTAATATGCCTGGATTTAAAATTAAAAAAAAGGCGTGCTGAAAAGACTTCCTCTGCTCTTTTATTTCAGTGAATGAATTCAATTTGAAGGCTTGGAGGACCAGCGTCTTTTACAAGCTATAGTGAAAAAAAAAGGAGAAAGCCGTTTGCAGCAGGGCAGAGAGATCGTTGCAGGAAAGTAATTGGAAATCTCGAGTTTAACGCGACGTCTCAATGACAATGTATCCTCAGTAGGTCACTGTGTGACTGTTTGAGGAGCAGCTAATCAGCACATTTGTCATTTACCTCATTATAGACGACTTTAACTCATTAAGACCTGAGGACCAGATAAAATAAAAATAAAAAGTCTTCTAAACAGTTTTCTGAAAAAAACGTATGTTGCTATATTAGTAGTGCTCAAACCTTTTCGTGCACAAAATAATATTACGTATTTAACCATGGATCAATATCTCAAATTATTTTGTGCTATATAGGACCCATGGAAGCAAAGATTTGAGTTATACATTTTTGCTTGGGAAAAATATATATATTCAAAGATGTTCAAGATTATTCAAAAATAGTAGATATACAAGCTCGCAGCGCAGCACGAAGTTAAGCGTTGTGCGCTTGTGCATCTGCTATTTCTTTAATAGCCAAAGCATAAAGATATAGATATAGGCCAAAATGTTGTGTCCCTATAATAAACTATTTCACTGCATTTTGAAGACAGTGTGTGGGAGTCCCTTCTTTTTCTAATAGCCAATGTATAAAATAATGCTTTTTATAGCTCAAAACTAAAATGACCCAGAGGCTTTCCGGTTTTAATGAGCTAAATTATCAAACTTGCAAGTCAAAATTCTATTTACAACTGGAAGCCTATATATATATAGCAAAGAAAACCAGGGCTTCGTCACTGTCTCTATACTCTGAGGGTGAGAGCTATAATACGATGACACCAAGCTCATTTTAATGATAGATATCTCTATTCAGCAAATATTTTCCTGCTCATTACCTGTGGAATATCTTAAGCTCTGCGGCCTCAAGCTGTGCACAGCCCCAGCTTTAGACTGGATAACAACTCCAAAACCAAATCAGCATAATATTCCTCAAATTATCGGAATTGCTTTATTGTGACTTCACAATGTGTGTATACTGAAACACATCTCATTTCAACGTGTGTACAGTACACCGTTCTGTCCTCAGACCTGAAAATGACCCCGACGCCAGTTTGCTTGCGTGAGTCCTGCCAATAAAAATATTATATTATGGGAATAATGGGGGAGACTGGGGAAAGGTTGTTGTTGTTGTTCGACCTGCTATGCTGAGGTTTCCTCAACATTTTCTCTTCCTCTAACCACTTAAAAGCCATATTAAAAGCACAAATAAATGCCAATCTATGGAAAAACCTGGTAATCCCAACGACCTTAGCAGTGTGTCTTTCCCCATCTCTCTCTCACCGTTTCCTGTCAGCAGCATATACTGTCATCTATCAACAAAGGCAAAAAAGCCCCCAAAAATATATTTTAAAATATATTTTAAAATTGCT
>NC_137872.1:34869191-34979191 GCF_963924005.1 Protomyctophum bolini | reverse complement strand
TGTGTGTCTGTGCGTGCGTGCGTGCGTGCATTGCGTGCGTGCGCATGTTTGTCCGTGACTTTCTTTTCATTCCTGAGTTACCTTTTCATCTCTGGTCCAGAACACCGGGGGAGATGTCCTCGCTCGTCTCTCTCTCTCTCTCCTGGCTGTGACATACTGGCGTCGCCGCGACCGACGGCCACCTGCCAGCCAATTAGCCGTGCGGCCAGTATAGCAGCTGCAGTAGCCTAGCCGGAGCAGGTGCGACGTCTGTGTGTGCCCCAACATCGCTATATACCGCCTGCTGACGCTAACGACGCGGCTCCCAGGGACCAGCCGGACAGCCAGGGGAGGAGGAGGCAGGTCAAACGAGAGAATATCTGCAACACACAGGGGGGGGGGGGTATAGTTTATTATTGGGTCAAATCAAGCATCCACTGTTTGTTTGTTTTCGCTTAAAATAAATACCTTACCCCGCAGCGCTGGGACCTGAATCTGTCCAAAGTATACTTTATACTTATTTATATATAATCCAGAGTCTTAATTATTTGTATATACTTAGGGCTTCTGCTGCTCATATACGCATGCCAGTGACTGCACAATGACTTCTCACTGCGATGGTGGCGGCGGGCCACTAAAGCTGCACTGTCATTTATGATAGTCACAAAGCCTGCAAAGTAATATGAACTGCATAAGTTTTCACTGAGACAGGGCAATACTGACAGGTGAATATTTGTATGTCTCAACAAGTGTACAGTAATGCTTTATGGCGTCGTCCACACACACAGTTAATAGTCTTTGTATCGAGTTTGTGCTTGAAATGTACTGTAATTCTCCAAACTGTTAATAAATCAATCAATCAATGAGATACGTGAACGCACCGGCCATGTTTTGAAAGGCAAAAGGCCTTGTGGTGGTATAATTCTCCTTGTTTATCAGTGTATATAGGGGGCACGTGTCGTGTCGGATTGCACTTTAGAGCATGACTGTAAACAATACTATAGCAAATGTGATTTCTCCAGCCCATTAGCCTATATGCTCAACCTCGGACGGCTCCCACGCTTCGGTCCACAGTACACCACCGCACTGCATGCGCTCGGAATAATTAGCTCTGTCTACAGGTGGTGGTGGGGGGGGGGGTGGGGGGGGGGCTGCAATGTGGCGGCTTTGGCAATCAGATCTGAAATTAAACTGCTCCTCTTCCCCCCCCCCCCCCCCCCCTCATAAAACGCCTGGACCTTTTTTCACTTTTATGGACGGGGGGACGGGACAGTAATAGAAGGCTTTATTTACGAGGACAGGCCCCCTGACAGATTTAATATTTTAATTTAGTTTTATGTCCCGAACATGAGGCCGTGCCGTGCCACACTTTTATTGAGCCTATATCGGCCCTGACACCATGATAGTGAGGATGGACTGACTGAGCCACGGGGGGAAACCACCAGGGGGGCCGAAGCAGACATGGGGCGACTTTTTATACCCCACAGAGACACGTCCGACCATTCCTCAAGTGTTCCCATACTAAATGCAGAGTATATCCTCCTCTGCATGCATGACTTTATTCTCCTCCCTCATCCCCTCCTCCATGTTCCCTCCTTTCTCTCACACGCACCCCCCTTCCCCACGCCCTCCCCCCCGCGCCTCCTCCCTTCCTATCTCTCGTTAGCCCCATAACTCCAGTGCAAGAAGATGTGACCATGGAACAGACAGCCGCACGTCTAATAGAGGAGAGATTGATGGTCGAAACGATTCAGGGCTGCTGATGCCCGGGCATGAGATTCATGCAGCCGACACCTCAGAGCTATTGGTTTAGAGATTGATAAATCATGAGACACACAGGCTCCAAACTTTAAAGGTTTTGTCCGTGGCTTCAGCGGTACGGTACCACCACATGCTGCATGATGCCGTTATACTTGAAGAATTTAGGGCCCATGTCCATTAACAGGTGATATATAAGATAGAGATCCTTTTTTCACCCTCTCGCACGTGAGAGAGAGGTGTGTGTACTGTGTGTGGGTGTGTGTGTGTGTGTGTGTGTGTGTGGGGGGGGGGTGGTGGTATAGGTGAACGTGATGATTTAAAAGTAGATTGGTGGTCATTTCTACGAGAAAAGATTGAATAGCTTTTCACAAAGAAAAAAAAGAGAAATACACGCCTACACATCATGAAAAAGTTTGATTACTTTTAATGGAAATCAATAGGCTTTCAGCTCTCTCTCTCTCTCTCTCTCTCTCTCTCTCTGAGAGAATTTCTAATCAAAAGAAATTCATTATTTTAGCGACCAGTGTACCAGTTTTGGGTTCCAGCTCATACAGTATTTCTCTAAAGACAAAAAAATAATTCACCATTTTCTATCGCCTTTTTGAGTGGCGCAACCACTCCAGGGAACAGCTTTGTCCCTATGGGACGTTGTTTAGAGTACAAAATGCTTAGAGTACCAATAGGGGGTGCTGTTGCACCACTCGCTTCAGACCGGTCCGATTTTTGTATAGCAATTAAGGCAATTCGTTGGTGCACACAATTGTGTAGCTGTCTTTCACATGCAGGTTTGGATTTTTACTAGTAAAACTTCCAAACAGAAACTTGCTGGAAAAAATAAATAGTGGGAAATACTCCAAAAAAGCGCCTTATATATCCTGCGGGGAATCATACCCACATGTACTCTCAGAGTGCAGTTCCCATGGGAACTGTCAGCAGATGATTGGCCGTGCACCTTGAACGACTCTTCTCTCCCGCAAACCCGCCAGTCCTCCACCCTCCACCCCTGTAGCACAACGCAGCGATTATCGATCGGTCTGATGGGCCGAACACAGCTCATCCAATCAATGGCTCTCTGAGAGACCCCCCCCCCCCCCCAGGGGATTGTGGGGGATGGATAGAGGATGGACAGCGGGGGAGTGTGCACTGTTCAAGTGGCACAGTGCCACAGTGACTTCTGCACGTCACAAATCACACGCCTAATTGATGGGGCTTTTGGAATTGATTCTTATATAAAGGACCCGGACCCTCTCACACAGCCGGCATATAAAGGCAGTGTGTGTCATTTATAGGTATTAGTGTCATTACCACCCCCCCCCCCCCCCACGGGGACAGAGGCGAGAAGCTGGTCAGGGGGGGGGGGGGTTAGCGGGGCCACAGCACAGTATCACTGCGTGACACACTTTAAAGCACTTTAACTAAAACCCCATTTGTAACGGTTTCATGTTCACACACAGGCGCACGCACACGCACACACACACACGCACACACACACACACACACACACACACACGCACACTCTCCCTCTCTCTCTCTCTCTGCATGGGCAGCTGTAACTATTGGATTTTAAATGCTTGTTGAATACAAAGCACAATGCGTATCGACTGAATGAAAATAAATAAACACTATAGCCTAAGATTCTAAAAGGTCCAGTTAGCAGACCCTAGACTAGATAGAGGCTGTGGTCCAGCTGCTTTAATATACACCCAGTCAGAAGAAAGTCCAATAATTGTTATGCCCTTTTAGAATACATTTATTGTGGTACACACACACACACACAATGTTAGCTGTCTTTTACACAGGTTGGAATTAGCAAAAGTTCCAAACAGAAATAAATAGTGGAGCTACTTGAAAGTCTACACCTCCCTACTGGGTGCAAAAAGCAGGTCAACCAAACATGAGTGCGCATGAGGGAGCGATGAGCCTTACATCATGACGAACCTTTATCCTGCACGCATCAAGCAATTCACGACAGTCTCTAGAGTCTCTATAGACTCTAGAGACTGTCTCTAGAGCAAATAAACCAAAGTACTACAGCTCTGCACAAACTGTACGGTATGCCAAAGCACAAGAAACGACACATTGTACCCGCAGAGGTGTCATGCATGGTGTGTGTGTGTGTGTGTGTGTGTGTGTGTGTGTGTGTGTGTGTGTGTGTGTGTGTGTGTGTGTGTGCAATCACTGCAATGAGACCGTATAGGCAGATTGGCTCAGAGAGAGAGAGAGAGAGAGAGAGAGAGAGAGAGAGAGAGAGAGAGAGAGATGCTTATAGCTCTGGGCCTTTTCTTTTTGTGTGCACAATATGTTATACTGATCAAACTGAAGGCCACCCACCTGGAGCCATTTAAATAATTAACAGGACAATAATGAAACCTATATGAGCAAGAAGATGACCTGTGCCTCCTCCACCCCCTCACCCCGCCCCACCCAAAGCGCCACAGGGGGTGCGGTATAATACAGATGAAGGGGGAAAAGGGGATGAGAGCGGTATATATAGCTGTGAGATAAAAGGGTGCAAGATGAGCACACCGGGGGGTCACGACATTATAGTAACAAACATGGGAGAAAGATGTCTCCTATATATAGCAAAGCTATGTGTGTCTCTCATGCGGCCAGCTCATTTAGTTTGACATTTCTATACAGCCGTACGTACGTCGCCCCGGGGACTGACTATGACAGGATGAGAGGACAGGGTCTCCCTTTACAGGATTGACACCGGGCAGGGTCTTCTGATCCCCAGGTGAATGACAGAGAGAAGAGAGGGAGAGAGGGAGAGATTTTATGGTGCCATTATGAGAATTTATAAGGCGACACCAACGCACGTACGCACGCACGCATGCACGTCTCACACGCACAGACACACACACGCACGCACTGTGGACTCCACTTGCCGAGGATCAGCATATGTGATCTTTATCATGTGAGATGCTGTCAAATCGCAGCTTCATCCTGAAGACCGGCAATGGCTATATGGTGCAGCAAAGCTCAGATGCTTGCTCATGATACTGTCCTCCTCCAAGCAACACTCAATAGGAGTTAAAGGGCAGGCCATTGTGATATTAAGGGTCTCCTTTTAATCCGACACCTCACCTGCAGGCATGACCTGCAAAGACGCTGCAAATATCCGAGCAAGCCTATTATTATGGTCTTCTTCTCTGCAGCCAAATTCTGCAGCCCTATATAGCCTGGAGCAGAAGTGACTTATAAGTCCATGCGTCACAAAGGGTGATGTTGCCATTAACACCCTCCGGATTAGACCTGGCTATAAAGCTCACCCCTGTGTTCCAGTCCCCCCATGCCACTAGAGAGGAAAGCCCAGAAACATGACTGGCACGTCCTGCATGACACCACCACAACAACAACAACAGGAACGCCATCCAAGCAGACTCAAGTCCTGCCATCCCCCAGAACGAGATGCTCTGCTGCTCCGTCCCTGAGGAGGATGTGTGTCTATATAAAACACATGGCTGTCAGTCACTGAGCTGAGTGATGATAGGGCTCTGCCCGTCACCATTACGACATTTAAAGTTGATGATTAATGAACTGATCATTTCGATTTAAACGATTTAATTGTGTTTCCGTCGCTGAAAACTGGAGCGTTTGAATAAAAGTTACAATTCTGTTTGGCTTTGACGCTTCGTAATAAAAGAAAAATGCACAGGGCAGATATACGTATTTGTAGTATGACAAATAACTTGACTATAGAAAGAAATATTTAATATTAATTTTATACTTTCACATTAAGAAAAAATATACGCAGAACTAGATCAGCTATTTCTGCGTTTTTACATTTGAAAATGTCTTTTTCACCATGGAAACTATTTTGACGTTTCTATGCATAAATAATGGCGATAATCTGAAATAAATCATTGCGATCAGACAATCTATAAATACACAAATCCCCATGCCTGGCGTCATCAATATGATGTCATAGTTCTGACATCATAGACTGGCCTCAAAGTATACACGGTATGTTCCTGATGTCATCCACTGTATGACATCGTGCCATATAGACTGGCCTCTAAAGCCAGCCTTCAGACCTGAATATATATATATATTCGCCTAGGTTCGTCCGTGGCCCGCTGCGCCCGTTCGCGCAATTCTCGTCTTTGCATTGACTTTGTATACATGTACATGTACAGTAATCGCACGCCGCTCTAACCATCCAAGTCCGAACGCATCTTAAGAACTATAACAATGGCAATGTACTACTAGATGTGCCATTTGAGAACTCCACACGTCACATGCCATTGGTATGAACAGTGGATTATCAGTAAATTGTCAGTGAGAGATTATTATTCTCATCCTATCTGGAGGAGAGATATCTTCATCTTTCTGTCAGTGTAATTTAGACTCTGACTATAGGACGTTGGGCTATATGACATTATGACATGTCTAGTATGACAATCCCTATATTTGGGCCCCGAGCCGACCTATAGTGCTGACATCAGATAGATGTGGCAGAACCAGATCTAACTGGCTTAGTCATCGTGACAAGCGTAGTCGGAGAGTATATAACACAAGGGGTCGGCTTCAGGGAGAAGGCAGAAGTCGAAGAAATCTTGGTTTTAAGTTCCAACCGACACCACTGCGATGGGTTCTAACCTATATTATGTAATCAGCGATAGAGCTTTGAGCTACTTTATACAGTCAGCATGGCTGAACTCGGCAAGGAGACCATGAAGCAGAGGCTGCAGCAGGTGTTCCAGTGCGCACAGCCGGTCCTCCGGTGGGGCTTCCTCCCCACGGTGCTGTACCTGGGTTTCAAGCGGGGAGCGGACCCGCCGGGCATGCCTGAACTCACACTCCTGGGTTTGATTTGGGGCTGAGGAGGATGTCATGGATGCATTGAACCCCAAAATGCAGAGTCACAGGAAACATAGCCGCTTTTTTAAAGTATTGAATAAAGAATAGTCAAAGCGTACACAGGAGTTGCAGCCAGGCAGGAATCAGGATGTCGATATAAACACAAGGTATAGTCTGAAGTTAACGGGAGCAGGTAATGCCAAGACATCCACGACAACAAACTTATGAACTGACAATGACTGCATGCTTAAAGTGAGTCCAGTTTCATAGGAGCTGGTTGATTGTAGAAGTGTTCACAGGTGGGCTGATGAGGGAGTTGAAGACAGGTGTGAAAATGGGACTGCCGTGTGGTGGAAAGGAATGTGTGAGTGGCCATGGTGAAGTCACAGACTGAGGGAGACGGACTGTGACAGAGGACCACCCGGCCCCCAACTCCCCTTCGCCATGGTCACAGTGATGACGTGACGACCCTCATCCTATAACGACCTACCTATACCTACCGACCCCTGGCAGTCTCCTGGGAAATGGACACACCCACCCACCATGTCTTAATTTGTTCATGTCCCCAAGTGTCGGGGGGTCCAATGTCTGACATCTCTATGAAAACATTATCTTTCTGTTCTTGAATGAGTACTGTATATATGTATGTATTCTATGTCCACACACCGTTTCCATGACTATATGGATGGGTGGGCCGATGTCTGGACTGTATATGGATGGATGGGTGGGCCGATGTCTGTGCAACACCTAAATTATAAAAGAAACATGTCCGTCAATAAATCTTAATGAAAATTACATCCTTTTGATACGTAAAAAAACAAACATTGTCAGTGAGAATGGAGGGCATTTGCAAAGGTGTTGTTATGTAAATGCTATTCAAATTATTCTTCAGTGTGTCGAAAAGGGACACTAGAAACCAATTAGCAAGGCTAAAGAGTGAAAAGAACCTTTGGGAAAATAAGTTTTTTTCCAGAAAAGAATGCAGGAGAAGTACAGGAAAGCCTGAAGTGTTGGAATGGCAAATCTGTCAGTACTCTGACAGCGAGTACAATACAGTAAGTGCAACACATATCCAGAGGGCCACGTGTTCCCAATGGGCATCGTTTCCGGGGGGCATAAAATTGACCTGCATAATTGAATATTCGGGTTGGGATGAAATTTCAAGACTGCTTCTTCAATTAAAAAATATATCAAATTAAGAGCTCATAACGGTTGAATTAGTTGTGAAATCATCTCCACTCAGGCCTGCAATATATACTGTATAGTGTTCTCGGCTGTTAACCGAGCAAACGTGACAAGACAAGGGGGACACCGTAATAGAAGATCTTAAAAGAAATATGCCTTATATTGCAGATAATAATGGGAGCAATATCATCTTTCACGTTGCTTACAGTGACAGCACTCGCGCTTAATACAATTAACCCTCAAGAAGCATGTCATGCACGCCCTATATACTCAGTCTCACACCTCACACACACACACACACACACACACACGTTTCAATCTTCTCCGATGCTTGCACACACTTACTCTAGACTCTCTCATTTGGTTCCTATTGGCACAAACACTCAGAGATGTAATCAATCACACCTCGACACGCACGTATGTGCACACGCTCGCGCACGCACGCACACACACACACACACACACACACACACACACACACACACACACACACACACACACACACACACACACACACACACACACACACACACACACACACACACACACACACACACACACACACACACACACACACACACACACACACACACGCACACACGCACACACACACACACGCACAGCAGAGCTGCTCTCTAAGTTCACTAAACTGACCAATGACATCCATTTTCTTGCCCATCAATCCGTGGGTGTGACTGCTGAACTATGGCCGAGTGCACCACGGGAGATCAAACCATCAACCTCCCTCTCCCCCTCCGTCTACGGTCTACCGTCATAGAAACAGCCCACCCATAGAAACGTGCTGCCTATTTAAACGGTCATAAAAAGAGGAAATTAATCTCTCCCTGGGCTGCCATGGCAGGATATTAATCTAGCAGACTCACTCATCTCCCCGTCACCTCTCTTTTCAACTGATAATCCCTGGCTCATCAACGACCATATGCAAACCACATGGTGGAAGGGAACAGAGTAATTGATTACAACGTGCACCGCCAGCTTTTAGTTTAATCTTTATTAACTGTATATTTCTTTTTGCCTAATTGACGGTCACATTGTTGGGGGGAGTCACGCGATTCATCCGTCAATCTCCTCACATTTCATACACTTTCATCAGAAACATACTGGTACAGTATACCAGTTATTGATGCAACCTTTTGTATTTTGCAAGGAGGAGAATCCAGGAAATTATGTTCAGCCACAAATATATATATATTCTCTGCGGCTTATTTCACAGTTTTAATTTGTGTTGCAATGAAACGAACACCGTGGTCATGAATTTGAATCAGAATGGTTTTGTTTTTAGGAATCTTTGCTCCAACAAGCTTCAAAACCAGGATGTGTGTGTATAAACTTAAACGTATTGTTTGTTTTTCTTTTCCAGATCTACAAGTTCACAACGCGTCGCATACAACGTGAGCAACATAAGACCGTATAGATCATTTCTTTTGGCTGTGCGACGGCGTCATATACAGTACGCTGAAGTACAGAATCAGGATACTGTACATGTTAAGCCACTGGAGACAAACCCCCCCCAACCCCCATGCATGAGCCGATAGTATAAACTTCATATAATTAACGTATGCCTCTAGGGGGTTCATTTAACCCAAGTTTTGTTGTTGTTTTTTTCTTCTCAACTCTCTTCAGCTGAGGCCTCCGGTGAGTGTAGATAAAGTGGTGTGATCCTTATCTACACCAAAGCATTAACCCCCGGGTGCTCACAGGGGGTTTTTTGTGTACAACCGGCTGCAACAAACAGCCTGTTGTTTGTGCTCCCGATTGAGGGAGAGGAATGGGATGATAAAGCTCAAGTTCATTATCTCTTTACTGACATACTGGTCAAGGAGGTCAGGCCTAATCTGTGCCCCGAGGAGCCATGCATTGGCCACCGTGGTCTATAGTTCTACGACCCAGCTCTGTTACGGAGCCTTAATCGGATCCGAGGTTAATGTGCGTTCTTCTCCATGACAAAGGCAAAGGGGAGAGAGAGGTTGGCGTGTGTACGAACCTCAACAAAGAGAGAAAAATAAGCACCCTCCTCGTCCGTCCCCTCTGGAGACCCGAACACTTAGCCCCTACGATACAGACAGAGCCCGTGACTCAGGAGCGGAAAAGAGCACAGCCTGCAAAACAAACATCATTAACCCACAATTAAAACCCTGTTCTCTCCAGTCCCGACATCCTTTATTGTTCTCATATCTCCGTCCAATTACAAACATGCCGGAGTGATTATGCGGCTGCATTAAAAAGTAATGAAGTTATACGAGCGAGGCCATTTCCACGGGGCATGTCTGACAGAAGGTGGAAGAGGAAATCACCCGACGACGACGGAGGGGGCTCTTATCTCCTCATTCCTGTCGCGGGGTTGAAATGTCAACGGTGTGATTCTCGGGATCACTCGGGGGAAACACCCACAGTTTCCCCCGCTGATTCTCCCTCGTGGTGAGCGCCCACAATCAATCACTTCATAGTTCATTTTTGTAGCTTTTTTTTTAACTGGTCAAAGTGATCACGTATAATCGTATCCATGGAGACAAGGTCTTATAAACCAGAGCACGCGGGGCGCACGCAATATGGCGACGTATAGTCATTCTATATTATTACTGTGTGTGTGTGTGTGTGTGTGTGTGTGTGTGTGTGTGTCTGAGGCAAGGAAGGGATGAATTGGTTTAAGAGAGGGTCAGAGATGAGAGCAAGGCAATTTGAGGTTGGAAATGCGAGCGATGTACTTTCTCATTTTGATCACCATATAGGGGCCTTGTATTTTCACATATCACCTCTCCGCCTTACATACACCAACATGCCCATTGTGTTATAAGACTCTGAGCGCAGAGAGAGAGAGAGAGAGAGAGAGAGAGAGAGAGAGAATAGAGGAGCAATCGAACAACTTTTCATCCATGGTGATCTGGAAATGAAATATACAAGGCTTGTGAAAGAGAGGTATACAATCTCTTTAGCGGAGAGAGTGAAAGTCATGGAGTAAGAGTGCAAGAGATTTACATTATTTCACTACATATGTATACTCACACCTGATCGATGATAATCTGTCACTATGCATATTTGTAAATGTTTAATTCATTAATTCATGTCTTAATTATATAACATTTGCCGTATTTCATTTTGGCAATAATGTGCACGTGTCATGCCAATAAAGATGATTTATCCCATTCTGAACGGGAACCCCTGTTGGCGTTTTAAGCATTATGTCATACTTTAGCTATTGAAAAATAGCAGATCTACAAGCTCGTAGCGCGCCACCGAGTGGCGCGCTACGAGCTTGTAGGTCTGCCATTTTTGAAAAGTCGTGAAAATGTGGCGCAAATCTTTGAAAATGTTCAGAGCGAACAATGTTCAGAGCGAACATTTTTTACTAAAATATTGGCTTCTGGGGGGTGGGGGGTCCCTGGAACTACATATTTTGAGATGGGGGTCCGTGTGGCCCAATAGAGATAACTCTTGGGGTCCTTGACATGAAAAAGGTTGAGCACCACTGACATAGAAACATGGGTTTTTCAGAAAAATGTTAGGATTTTGAAGCCTTTTTTTTTTAATCGACCGCAGTCCAAAAAGGGGTAAAATTGAGGTAGAGAGAGAGAGAGAGAGAGACAGAGACAGAGACAGAGACAGAGAGAGAGACAGAGAGAGAGAGAGAGAGAGAGAGAGAGAGAGAGAGAGAGAGAGAGAGAGAGAGGGATAGACTGAGCCAGTGTCTGAGCTGCTCCACACATGAGTGGAGAGCTGACACTATGCTGGTCCTGCTGGCCTTTAGAGCGCTGCTGTGCTGCTGTCAGCAGCACAGCACCAAGCCATGACTCGGATGGAAGGTCTGCAGCTCCGAGGGACGCCTGGCCTAACCCATTCTGACCTGAGATCAGATTCTAAAAAATGTTCTTCTACATCCTGACAGTTTTCATTCTGACCTGAGATCAGATTCTACAAATGTTCTTCTACATCCTGACAGTTTTCATTCTGACCCGAGATCAGATTCTAAAAATGTTCTTCTACGTCCTGACAGTTTCCTGAAAAAGCTGTTTCTATATGTCTGGTTCTTCGATTAAAAAATAAATAGCGGACCTATACAAGCTCGTAGCGCGCCACTCGGTGGAGCGCTATGAGCTTGTAGATCTGCTATTTTTCAATAGCTAAAGCATGACATAATTCTAACACCAAAAGGGGTACTTCCTGCCTAAAATAGGTTAAAACTGAACAAACATGGATGGATGGAGGGAGGGAGATCTGGATGGATGAAAGGATGAATAGATTGGAGGCCCCGGATGAATGGAAGAGATGGATGGAAGAGGTGGATGGGATGGTTGGATGGATGGATGGATCGACGGTAGCACTTAAATTAAATTACCTTTAGATTAATTTAAATGAATTTAATTTTTTATTTAGATTAATTTAAATTACCTTCATTTAAAGTGCTACCGGATTGGACGAACAAAACCAGAATAGTATAAAGGGATAATTGGAAGGACGACAAAAGATGAATGTGACCCTATTATGTTAAATAATACATGTTTCAAGGGGTTCTTTTTTTATTGCCGCATGCTCCCAAAATCACATTAAAGACCCCCGTTGTACAGTGAGATAATTGATTAAATTTCTGGGCTGCAGACTTGTTGTTGGTCATGGTCATACAATGCTCGTGGCACCTCATTAGGCTACATACTGTACACTGCAAAAATCCTGAGTGTCAATTTAACACAGAGAAATCCTTAAAGATAGGGTAAGTGATATTTTTGTGTTCAGTAAATACCTTTTTATAGTGTTATGTTCCAATATCTCTTGCTTCAAAGTATCTGACAGTATGCCTCCATGCAGTATTTAATAGCTATAGCGGGTCACAGAGTGGACCATCGATGGTGTGACCAGGGTCATTCCTATGTCAATTCACGCTGTTGACACACTGCAGCTTTTGTATAAGCTTTTGTAAGCCTTTGTCTGTCCGTCTCTGGCTTATGTTCACACTGCAGGCAACCCAAATGAGATTTGTGGCCTTTCTAGATTGGAATGAATTTAGTCTGAAGAGCACAAATCAAATCAAATCAAATCGGAATCACATTCCTTGTTATAGCCTATAGTTGTTCGGACTGCACAAAACCAATCCGAACCAATCAGCATGAAATCCGATTTGGGCTGCCAGTCTGAACAAAGGTCTCTAGTGTCTATGCATTTTTTTTTACACTCTCAGAGAAACATTAACACTCAAGACCTTTACGCCGTGCAGTTGAAGTCTGCGAGTGACAATAACAGCAGCACGGAGGATTAGTGGAACTGGAACGATTGCACAGGTAAACTCTGAACAACAATGGACTCTTTGATAAGCATCGAGGGAGCCGTCTGCACTCCTCTTGGGCTTTGATCAAGAGGCTGCATGCTGGGCAGCGCCGGCATGATTCAGGGCGCTGGGGAACTAACGACGGACCTCAGTAAAGCACAGCATGATGAGCTCCAGCTGGGTGATGGAGAAGTAACTATTAAGTGCATTTACTCAAGTGCAGTACTTATACTTAAGTACTAGAAGTGCACTCTCTCGTGGCAGGAGCAGTTCTAAATCCTTTAGGCCCGTTATTGACCTTATACCAACCTTGAAACGTATACCTTAGATACGTCACCAAGAATGGTGGGCGCTTATTGGCCGTTGATGGTGACGTCAACGTAAAAAGGACACCGACATACATACATGGATATACATACATACCCAGCCGATCGCAGTACTTGTGCGCTCTGCTTGCGTGCAAGAAGTGTGCGAGTGTCTCGGTTTTTCTACATCGGAGAAGAACATCATTGTACATTTTACTCCACTACAATTATTTGAAAACTTTAGCCGCTCCATTTTATACTTAATCTATTCTAAAACAGTGTGCAGATGGGTTACTTTCAAAAGATATTGAAAAAAAAAAAAAAAAAACTATGACTACTTACTGAAATAAAAAGTATGTTTTTCACACTTTTAGAACATATCCGTTCAAAAATCCCTAAAAAGGGCCAATCTTCAAATCCAGACCCAAAACACATGTACCCTTGATTCAGCCTATATAAACCGGTCCTTGAATCGTTTCATAGATGCCCCGTGTGTACTCACATATGCACTGTTTGTCACCCTCGAGCTGTAGCCTATAGTTCATGCAGAACCCAGGAACTCAGAAAACCCCTACATTTCCACTTTTCCAGGCCCATCTCTATACCGCAGAATAAAGTTTGGCTGTACTAAAATACCCGCATTAGAATGAAGACAACTGGCTCCATTCGACAGTAACAGTAACTGTATTTTAGCGTGGGAGGGGTGGTGAAAATTGGAGAACAGGGGGCATCTATACAGTATGAAACAATTCAAGGACAACATGTATGATATTGGGACAGGATTATAGGCTGATTCATGGGTGCATGTGTTTTGGGTCTAGGATGTCTCCTTTCATTACTTCCTGGAAATGAAAACGTGCTGCGTGATGACATACAGTATAGACCCGTTTGAATATAAATTGATCTTGATTTCATTCCACTGACTCCCATAGTTGCACGTTCTGCCAAATTACAGAACTACTCGGGTCCAAACGGCGTATTACTCATTGTATCAAAAATGTATCATCACACTAAAATAATATCTGAAGACATTTTATAGGTTAGAAGTATATAAGCAACTTGGTAACAAGACAACGAAGCATTATGCTCCCCCCCTGTCACCTGGCATCGTGGACACCTCGGGGCTGTGTCTTAAGTACCAGGTCTTATTACTTAACTTAAGACCTGGAGGCGTGGCCAATGCTCTTTGGCCACTCAGAATAGCCAAATGGCATTGATCGTACGCCTCCAGGTCTTAAGTTATAAGCAACAAGACCTGGTACTTAAGACACGCAAAAATACAGCCCCTCATGTCAAATGGACTTGACAACCTGTGCCTTGGACATTTTAAGATTGTCCCTTGCTCTAAATACTCTAAAGACATGTATTTTGTTGTCCAAAAAGTGCTGAAAACAAACTGAGCTGAACAAACAATCTGCCACATTGGCCATCACTCTCTCTCTCCCGTGGGCAGCGTGCGTGCGTGCACGCGCCTGCAGGCTATCCACACTTCTCCTGGGCTGTGTGTGCTCCAGTTCCTGTCGATTTGATCCAATGAAAGCCAATGGAACTGGTCAGATGACCAATGATATCCAATGAAATCAACAGGAACTGGAGCACACACAGCCCAGGAAAAGTGTGGATACAAACACTAGCACTCTGCTATACACACGGCTGCTGCAATTAAGATTCCACCGTGCCATAGCCTGAAGGGATGCGGAACCTAAGTTCTGATTGGTTTGCGAGCCCGTTTCAGACTGAAACTTAAAGAATAGAATTAACCGAAAATGGTCATTTCAACCACGTCAGTGTTTCAACATTGTGGTATCGCTACCTTTACTTCAGAACTCAGAGTACTTCTCCCACCACTGAAAAAACAAAGGACGGATGTCATGAAGCATGGGGGGGGGGGGGACAGTATAGCAAAGAGGGTTTTCACAGCAGTGGCGTGCACAGACATTTAGAGGGGCAGGTGCTCAAGTGGAAAAAAAGGGCACCTCGTGGAACCGGCCGGTTGCCATAATAGTGTGAGATTTATAGATTTTGGGGCCTAAATAATATATTAGAAGCCTTTTATCAAGAATTGATCAATGTCACCATGGTCCACATACTGTACACTGCACAGTATACACTGTACAAAATAAGAAAAATAAATAAAATAAGATTTTATTATTTTGTTTTTCTTCAAAAGGGCGCATTGCCAAAAGGGCAGGTGCACCCCCTGGTGTCTATCTGTGCACGCCACTGGTTTTCAGTGACGTGTATTGTGAAGGATTTGGCCTTGCCTGGAGGAGGACAGAAAGAGTCTCCGGGTTGGAGGGAGAGGCTCATCTAGACTCCCCCGTTTCCAAAACACAAGACAGGCCAAACCATGAGGGATGCTCCCTGCCTCTAATGAGTCCCAGTCACAGCTGGACACACCGCCGGGACAACAACAGAAGGGCCCTGCATGCACCAACCATGAAACACACAGACTGCCCGGTGGTGGCATTTATAAACGCCATGACGAATCCCCCCAATAAGAGAGAAGTCACATTGGGTCCGTAATAAATACTTCCTGTTTAAGTTTTTAGTTGGTTTTTTATGCGGGTTGCGTTTCGAGTGTCGTCACCGCAGGTGCCCGAGAGACACCTGTGGCTTTTTCCTCAAACGCTCGCCTATAATTCAGCTCGCCTCGCTCGTCTACTCTACTCTACTCTCCGCCACCTGTTCCGTTCTCCCCTTATAGCGAGGCAAGCCAAGGTTTCTCTACGTGCCAGACTCGCATATCACAAGCAGACGACTTCTCTGCCATGGAAACGTTCACTCTCATCTCACATTTCACAGTCATGTTGGATCCATTCAGTAATCTCCTTATGCGTGTGCGCGTGCGGTATAGTAGCTGTCACAGAGAGCTGACACGCGCTCCCTTGTCACAGTCACTTTGCCGTGTTCCCTGTCACTCTGCAGGCTCCCCCCCCCGTTGCCCCCGAGGGCCAATAAGTGACGAGGCTGCTGGCACAGGCAGGTGTGGAGGATTGGCAGCCCACATGTCCTTGAGGCTTCGCACGCAACATGCTAGCCCTCGATGACACGGACGGACGGAAGGAAACAGTATTCTGACCGGAGATCAGATTCTAAAAAAAATGTCTGTTTGAAAATGACAGTTTTCTGGAAAAAAGCTATATGTTTCTATGTCAGTCGTTCTTTCGATTTTTCAAAAATAGCAGACCTCACAAGCTCATAGCGCGCCACTCGGTGGCGCGCTATGAGCTTGTAGGTCTGCTATTTTTGAATAGCTAAAGCATAACGTAAATGCTAACACCAAAAGGGGCTCCCGCCTAAAATGGGTTAAAAAATAAAAGTATAACTTTTGCATACATATTACATACTGTAGTCTTTGTTGCCTTTCACACACACTCTCTCTCTCTCTTGTGTGTGTGCATGAGTATGCACGCAGGCACACTCACGCACACACACACACACACACACACACACACACACACACACACACACACACACACACACACACACACACACACACACACACACACACACACACACGCACACACACACACACACACACACACACACGCCGTCAGTGTAATCTAGACCTCACCCCATGAGTCTCCTGCGTGTGTGGGTTGTCTGTGGTTTGCTGTGCCAGTGAAATGAAAGGAGGCCCTCTCTAATAACAGCGAATTTAATACCGGCACTATACTCCCTTAATGAGAGACAGTGCCCTGTGTTTGCTTGAGGCTCATATCCTCCTCAGCACCATGCAGCAGTGGGGGGGGAGAGTGTGAGGAAGGGGGGGGGGGGGGCAGGGGGGGGGGGGGGGGGAGGATGGGAAATGTAGTTAAAATCTCCCATTAGCGTCACCTCCGGGTGCTAGCGTGTGAACTCCCCCGGGGTGGCGCGGGGGGGCGTCTGTGGTATATGTAGACGTGGCATGGAGAAGGGGCAGACGATGCCCCGCCCCGCCCTCGCCTCCCACACAGCTGGAGCCCTGGCGGATGGGCTACACTCTGGCGTTAACCCATTCTGACCTGAGATCAGATTCACACGAGGTTTCCACTGGACAAACACTAGTCTGATGAACTCATTCTGACCTGAGATCAGATTTTAAAAAATGTCAGTCGCTCTTCGATTTTTCTAAAAAATAGCAGACCTACAAGCTCGTAGATCTGCTATTTTTCAATAGCTATAAAGCATAACGTAATGCTATGACACCAAAAGGGGTCCCCGACTCCCCGCCCAAAATGGGTTAATAACGGGAGCAGAAATTACTTAGGCTGCTTATTAGAAAACAGCACGGCACTGGAGATGAGATGAAAGAGACAACCTGGCAGAGCACGGAAGTATGGCAGCCGCCAGCTCCCCCACAGAATGGACAGCAGTGATAAAATGCAAATGTGAAAAAGAAAAAAAAAGCAGGAAATGGGTAATGTTTCTTGTGTATATGGTTCCGCTCGAGGGAGCCGGGGAGGAAACCTAATAAATAAATAAAAGATCCCACAACAGGGCGTGTGTGAAATCTTTTGGAAACGCAT
The DNA here is from genome assembly GCF_963924005.1 of Protomyctophum bolini. Taxonomy (NCBI): domain Eukaryota; kingdom Metazoa; phylum Chordata; class Actinopteri; order Myctophiformes; family Myctophidae; genus Protomyctophum; species Protomyctophum bolini. Next base: position 34,961,369 of record NC_137872.1, on the reverse strand, counting down.
CTGCACGACTGTCTGCATATAATATAGGCCTGGTTGTACAGTGTGCATGTGTGCTGTGTACATGTCGTGTGTACACATGTTCTCATGAGTACACATGTACCCATATTTAATATTTCAGCGCATGCAAACTAAGCTCGGTAAACGGTGCACACGGGAAACAATAGAGAAGGTGTGCTGTTTGAGAAACTTTGAGATTTAGCCGAGGTGATGGATGGGGATGAGGATCGGGTGCCTAGCGAAGTGGACCCCGTTAATTAACCAGTAATCCTTCAGCAATTACCATGCCGGGGTACAGTATGAGGAATATGAAATACAAACCAAAACAAACCATTCCAATCATCTCTGCTGTAACAGTCTCGGCGAGGTCCCCCGAGTGTTTACTAAACAGAGTGATTGCAGTGGAGATTTGAATATTTAACCCATTTTGATCGGGAACCCCCTTTGGTGTTAGCATTACGTTATGCTTTAGCTATTGAAAAATAGCAGATCTACAAGCTCATAGCGGGCCACCGAGTGGCGCGCTATGAGCTTGTAGGTCTGCTATTTTTGTAAAAATCGAAGAACCACTGACATAGAAACAGCTTTTTTTAGAATCTGATCTCAGGTCAGAAACATAGCTTTTTCAGAAAACTGTCGGCGTGTATATAGAAGACATTTTTAGAATCTGATCTCAGGTCAGAATGGGTTAATAACAGGAAGAGATTGGAGAGAGGAGCCGCGTCTGGGGAGCACGGCAATCCGTTTGGACTCGCTGGGCAAATGAGAGAAACTAGGCTGAGCTCACTGGGTTAGTCCCGGTGGTATTAATGAATTTTAAATGAATTTTAGGGGGAATGGCCATGAATACACTTCAACTATAACAGGAAGAAGAGATTTCCTCTGCCTCGTATTTGCCATGCGTCAAGGTGCAGCCCTAGAAAACCTAGTATGATACTGTTGTAGATGAGTGGTTCTCAAACTATTTCAGCCACGAAAATAAAGGATTACCTTTTTAAATAGCAGATCTACAAGTCCACAATGGAAACAAGACATATAGGCTTTCTTGGGTTTAAATCCCAAGAAACTGGGTTTAAAAGTAGACCTTGTATTGAACCGTATACCTCCCCTGTACGTTTTTTTCTGCCAATAACGTATATTCAATCAATCAAACCTCTGATTGAGTACCACTGCTGTATAGACGCTGCTGAAAAGACATGGACGATAACACACTTCCCTGGTTTGTATTAACCCATCCGAGATACATCAAATGGCTTCATTCTTTTTCTCCTGCTGTACAAAAGGAAAACTCCTTTTCCTCTGGGACACACAATGTGCTTTGAACTTGATATTTTCCTCTGTGCCCACACATCCATCATACTGGGCAGTTAAATGGATCATATTCACCTATACGCGCGTGTGCATTCTGTACACCGTTGCCATCAATCCAGACGGCTTAATGGTATTGGTTGTTTGTTCAGTGTGGCAGGCAGACAACACTTATGGTGTGTTTGCTTTAAAAACGCGTTTCGGAACGACTTCATGTAAGAAAGAAAAGAAATCACCTTTACTGTCATCATCCATCCATCATCTTACAGGTGAGAACTATATCCATCTATCTATCTAAATAAAGACAATTGCCCATGGAAAGCTCGTCAACTGACCCAAACAGCTAAATATGCACAGACGCTCCAATAAAACATGGACAATTTCAACATAGATGAAAAAACAAACAAAAAAACAGTGAATGAATGAATGAATGTAAACACATGCATATCCAAATATGTATGCATACACACGCACAGGTACAGAGAGAGAGAGAGAGAGAGAGAGAGAGAGAGAGAGAGAGAGAGAGAGAGAGAGAGAGTCAGGATCTCATCCAACTCAGTCCGGCTCCATTAGGCTGGCATGAGGCCTTTGCTTTGGGCCTACAGGTCTGGCCCAGCTCCCAGGTTAGAGGACGTCTCCTCCTGGTTCTGCTCTTACCATCTGTTCTGTCCAGAAGGCATGCTCCACTGGGGGGGGAATATTGGGCTGGGCTGAGGCTGGACCATCAGCCCAGAGGAGCCGGGCCGCTTCAGAGGAGCAGGAGATGGGGGGAGTAGGTGGTGGGGGTGTGTGTGTGTATGTCTGGGGGTGTGTGTGTGTGTGTGTGTGTGTGTGTGTGTGTGTGTGTGTGTGTGTGTGTGTGTGTGTGTGTGGGGTGGGGGGGGTTTAGAGAGAGGAAGCCGGTAGGGGTGTGTCTGGGATGGGAGTAGGGGGCAGCGAGGCTAGGGCTCTAGGTGCCCTGGGGGAGATGCAAGGTCATCTGTTACCTGTCCAACCTCTGACCAAAGCCATCTGCTGCCGGGACAGAGGAACGAGGCACTAGGCAGGGGGGCAAGAGGCTGGCTATGTTATAGGAGGAGGAGGAGGAGGAAACAGTCATGAGACTGGTGATTATGTGAGATCCAATTTCTCACCAGTTTTCGAGATTTAATTAGCATCTCAAGTCATGTTCAAACATACTGTATATACACTGCCCCCCCCCCCCCCTCATACTTGATTAACCGTTTAATTGGTTGGTTTGGTCTTTCTTAGTCGACCAATACTTTATTTATAGCCGATGAGTTGTTCTTACTGGAAATATTTCCATGAATTATTGAAAAAAGTGTGACAGTCAATCAGTGGCGTTTCCAGGAATTACATTTTTGGCAGGCAAGATGTGTTCATTTTCGTCGTCCCCCCCTCGCACAATCGTAGCACTAAAGGTTTTCAAAGAGATATAACTGCCAGACAGTAGGATACAGAGAGATATACCTGCCAGACAGTAGGATACAAAGAGATATACCTGCCAGAGAGTAGGATACAAAGAGATATACCTGCCAGACAGTAGGATACAAAGGCTGAAAGGCATGCATTTACATTCCAATGTGGGTGATTGAGGCTCGCGCTCTACCGCAACGGCCAATCAGCTGTCCACTAATAGTTCTCAGGTCTTGTTTTTGTCCTCTCTTTTTTCTCATTGGATGGATTTTGGCCAGGCCAGAAATGGATTTGGACAGGCCTGTCCTCGCCTTATTGTAGATATAACGCCTCTGCTTTCAATAGCCAGTTGCCATTGTTAACCTGAAAATGCAGGTCTCCGCATGACTGAATGTGGCAAACGGAACATTACTACTTTGTGGAGTATAATTAACTAATTAATTAGTTAGGAAGGTAGTCCACGAAGAGAGAAATAATCAGGGAAAGAGAGGGAACACTATTAATGGTGTACTAATGGAGAGAATGAGAAAGAAAGAAAAAGAATACATTGAGAGTGAATGAAAGGAAGAAACCATTCTTTCCTATAATTGGTATGAGCATGTACTGCAACTGGACACAGAAGGCATAACTAAACTAAGACAAAAGCTGTTGCTGAAAATAAGGTTTTGAAACAGGGAGGGAAGCTTTCTCCGTTGAAATGAGAGATGGAGAGATAATGGAACTATCATGAGATTATATTAAAATGATAATGCAATTCCACGATGGCATTATTCCACGTGTGTTATTTGAGTAAAGATTTAAATGCATTAATCCAATTTTCATTAAAAAGGAAATCTTCCATAGAAAATAAAAATCACACCCATCTCATTCTGGCCAGTCACAATTTGCTCACGTTCCTGCATTAGATCTGCCAAAACTGCTAAAAAGGCTAAAATAATATACAAATATGTTGTCCTGGTGTATTGTATTCCCGGCATCTTCCTGAAAGCTACTGTATAAGCCTTCGAGTCAAAAAGCCAAAATCAGCCAATCCTCTTATTATCATACAAGAACCACGGGCGTATCTTAAAGGTATATTCAGTGATTTCACTCAAAAAACCTTAGCTTTCGTTTTTGGCTGGGACCTAAGCCTTTCACCCAATCAGGATAGAGAGCCAAAAACAAAACCTAAGGTTTTTTGACCCCCAGGGGTTAACTGGGGACAGGGAGGAACTCCTTATATGGTCAGCACACTCTATAGTAGAGTTGTTGTTATCACAACAAAACAAAAAAATAAGTGATATTTGAATTAAGTGAAATCACTGAATATACCTTTAAGAGGTCTAAGTATAGTGTATCTCTTGAGTATTGCACAATGTCTGACATCCTTGTATACCGGCCACATACTGCAGTATACAACGGGTGTTCCCCGTGGTACAATCGTTATGCAATGCTCAACCAATGGCAACATCTCCGTGCACCCAATCACACCGGGCCAATCACAATTTGCGTCCTCATTTTTTCCGTCCTCACTTTTGTCTTCAATGTTTTCTGTTTACACAAACCCGGAAAGCTGGACATAGGACAGGTGCCCCTCAAAAAATCAAAAAATAAAAATAAAATCTTTCATACTGAGCGGTAGGCTACTCAAACTGAAATTGTATTCATGGTTGCGATGTTATATATATGAATCACTTTTTTATATTTAGTTAGTTAGTTTTTTAACTGTTTTTCTTACAGTCTTGTAAAATGTATTTAATATGATGTAATTGTAATGTATTTTATGTGTGGACCCCAGGAAGAGTATAGCTGCTACTAAGGTAGTAGCTAATGGGGATCCAAATAAACGCCTAATTGCACTGTCCACGTCAAGAGTTGAATTGAGATGAACATTTTTCAACACATCTATTCACATGAGTGAATAGTGCAGTGAAACACCACAGATCCACAGAAGTGGGGACACAGACGTGGTGTCGGTCCTCGTATATGAAAAGTCTTCTCAGGACGAGGACTCTCTAGATGAGAGCTGTTTTCCGTGAGCTTGGATTAATAATAACATGTCCGTCAATCATACACAAAGTTAAACATTTCAATTCCCGGTTGGTTGGATTCCAAAATATAGGAATAGATATTGATCACAGTGATAATATTGCAGCCTGAAAGGAAGTGGTGCAAAACTGGGCCAATCTAGATGACCTTCTCCCCCACTTCCATTCAGTCCCCTCGGTGCCTCAGTCTCGCTCTCTTGATCCACCGTCGAGTCGTCTTTCTATCGCAATAAGGATTCAGTCATATCTGCCTCTCTCCTCCCTGCGACACATATATAGCGTCGTGTCCAGGGGTTGTACTTGTACATCAAGCTGCCTCACACTACAGAAACAGGAGATATAGGCGGGCCCCATGGCTGGGCAATAAGGCTACTTCATTTACTACATATCTGCCTCTATCACAAGGAAGCTCTCTTCTCCACCGCACTCTTTGCTGGACTCTTTCCTCACCTATAGTTCGATAAGAAGGTTTATGATATCCGAAGCTCCCTTCTTGTCTAACTCACCCCAATGCTATACGCTCAACACATCATACCCGTCTTCCTTCCTTCTGTCCTCTAATCTCCAGATGAAATCCTAGAAGTGGTGTCATCCATGCACCAGACTTGACCGTTTGTCCTCTCTAGACCACTGGGTTCTCAACATGGGGTCTGGGGGGCCCCCCCCAGAAGCCCTTGATGGGGTTCCAGGGGATGATTGATAGTTATTGCCCAATTGTACACTCTCAAGGAGTTTCAATGTCCTTGTTTTAGACACCACAGAGAGAAGGATACCCAGGCTTATATGAACAGATTGATCTCGGTATAGCTCTTGAGATGTCTAGCCTTTTATATGACGTCGCTTTTTTTTTTGCAAGCGCTTATTTTTCAAGTGCTCCTGCAGGCACGTCCTCTCCTTGTCAGGAAGTGAGGATTATATACAATGTAGATTGAGGTCCTATATAGAGATATAGAAACTGTATATCAAACGGTGGTAAATCGACTAATGCATATAAAACTGAGGGCCTTGAAATTGAATAGGTTAAGAAGCACTGCTCTATAGACCCAATCCCCCTCTCTCAATCTTACAGGCCATTTCACACAATCTACTCCCATTCATTACCGCCAATCGTCAAGCCGTCGTCCATAACATCAGGCTGCGCGTCCCATCTGCTTCCAAGTCAGCCAGTTATACTCCACTCCTCAGTTCTCAAGAAACTAACTCTTTCATTTATGTGTTTATTTTTAACGAACCAACTCTTGACCCCGCAGACACCAAGAACTGACTGAATCCTCATGCCTGTACAGCTTTTGTTAGCCGCTTCGTCCATGAATCGCATGTGATCCTCCACCTCTCTCATCCTCCTCTCTCTCTCTCTCTCTCTCTCTCTCTCTCTCTCTCTCTCTCTCTCCTTCACACTGTTGGTAAAGTCAGTTATAGTACATACGCCTTTCCAAAGACTTCTGCTGTCTGTCATTATAGCACGTAGTTTGGACTACTACCTTTTCACAATAGATTAATCTGGCTGCTTTCTCTGCAGTAAATGCAAGCTGCTTAAACGCTTCTCACACAGTGCACTTTATCCAAGGTTTTCTGATTTGGATAAACCTATACAGTATGTCTACAAGGAGCAATTACTGAAGAAAGTGTCTACACACACACGTCTGTGTACGTTTCTTTCAGCTGCCTCATGAAAGGCCTGCCAACCATACTGTCAACTGAAAGTGACTGACTCTTGAGACTTCAACAATAAACTGTTTTACCACCGGAGCTATTTGCTTGAGCTTCTGTAGTAGCAGGGAGGAGAAATATAGACTGATTTACCGCAAGCTGAAAAATGACCATGGGGCCAGCATAACAAAGCATAGCAATCTGTCACATATTTATACTGCTTAATGCTTGTGCGTTTTCCTCATGCTTGTACGTGTAACTACATGTATCACACAAATGTTTAGATTATACCCATTGCCTATAATTGCCTTCTAAAGTTTGTGCAAGGTGCTTATTTTACAAAAAATGCCAACATCTGATCAACTCCAAACTGTAAATGTTCAACCAATTAATTCTAACAATACAGGGAAGCACAAATTCAAATATTTCAACTGCATGTTGTAGAAACACTTAAGACCACAGCCATAAAGCACATAACAAATCTGCGACAATTCCACACTAGTAATCTTATTACGGTTCCGTTCAGACAGAGAGGCGCCTGCACAGACAGACACAGGCATCTAATTAACCTCATTCTATAACCAATATGCAATCAGCCATTATGTTTAACCATACTTGTCTTCATATGCCCTTTGGGGAACTCTGGAGGTCAAGAGCGGGTGAGGGGGATATCTCAATTACTTCATCATACTGTAGCATCACTATAGCTACTCGCGCACACACCGGCTCTCATCTGTATACAGTGCATGGCTCCAATTACTGTACGGTGGCTGCGCAAGTGGAGCTGCCCCGCTCCGTCGAGATTGCAGGCTTGTGTCCTTAACTACTTAAAGCCTGTGTGTTTATTTGACGGCGGTCCACTGGGGCTCTTATCTACTTTGTCCAGTCTTTTTCCCTCCATTTACATGTAAACCAAATCTCTTTGGCAAACTTAGCATAGAACGCCCAAGTACTGATTTATTTTTCATGATGTGTGTTTTACGTGTTATTTAGCATCCGATTAATTGATATCATTATAACAGTGACTTACTATGGGGTATAGCTACACCCGCTTTGAATGTTATCAACAGACGATCACCAATACTAGTGAAATCACTGCTGCTGAAGCTAAAAAAAAACAACTTATCTTTATGTTTACTTACGTGGCCGGTTATGACTGAGCTTAGGGTTAAGGGATTTGGTGGGATAATGTTATTGCCTGTATTATTAAAAAGCTAGTGCCTATGATTTTTTGTAAAAGTAGTAAGCACCATATAGTATTATGTTAGGAGAATTCCATGCTAGAAGGCTTTCTTACCTTTCTTTGTAGTTGTTACGTCCCCACCAAAGAGGTCCAGGTGTTATTTTGTGCAAATTGGCTATTTCCCCTACCATAAGCCCTCGATGAATTGCATTGAATGGGAATTGAATGGGGCTATGGGGTGTTGTGCTAATTCGCTTATTTCCATCGAAATAAGTAGTACGTGTGCCGCTTGGGATATTATTTCAGTTCAGTTCAGTTTATTTTGGTCATAGAATGAACATTACATTGATACATTGAAATTTAATTTACATTATGAAGAGAGGATATATACAAAATAAATAAATTGAGCGATGGAAATAAGCAAATTAGCAACAACACCCCATAGCTCAATTCAATTCCCATTTAATTCAATGCAATTAATTTAGGGCTTATGGTAGGGGGAATAGCCAATAATGCGCTTTTGCACAAAATAACACCTGGACCTCTTTGGTGGGGGACGTAACAACTACAAATAAAGGTAAGAAAGCCTTCTAGCATGGAATTCTCCTTTAAGGGGCCATAGCGGTATTATAGTCTATACTCTATAGCGCTATAGGATCTATATATAAAATGTGATTATAGGTTACATGTTTGTGTCAAAATAGGACATTGTGCTTGGGCTATACGAATTATGAATAAGATATGAAGACACAAGCAGTGAAGATGAAAAGTGAGACGGTCTGCAGACGACAGCGAGCGTCGGGACAGATAGAGTGGGAGAGAGACAGATAGACCGTGGGACAGATAGAGTGGGAGAGAGATTTAAAGTGGATTCACACCATGACGAAAAATGTTCATCAACTACCTTTTTTCCACTGAGGAAATGAAATAAAAATGAAATAAAAACTAAGCCATGATGACTAAAACTGACACTGACTAATACTGACAATTTCATCAACAAAGAAAAACTATACTAAAGTGTTATAGGGAGGGACTAGTGGAGAGGATTTGGGTTGTGCAGATTGGCAGATCTACAAGCTCACGTGTCGTCGCACTGTGACACGTTGTGAGTTTGTAGATTAGCTATTTTCAGCACGACGCAACCAAGTGTAAAATCTGCCATGACGACGTCATCAAGGCCTGCCAAAATGCTTTTTTGTTGGCAAGATCAACTGTAGGTTCAGCCGACTAAAATGTATGATATTTGTAGTCGACAAACTGAATTACATTTGATTCAAAAGACTATATGACTAAAACTAAATCAAAATCAATGCTGTCAAAATCAACACTAGACTGTGGGACAGAGATTAGGAGTGGATTCACGCAAAGGGCAGCTCATCTGTCAAACACTAAATGAGTTGAGTTTTATAGAGGGGACCCATCCAGGGTTTGATCAATACTCTTTTGGCACACACAAAAAAACAACTTCGGGCTGTGCTGATCTACTAAATGAAAATAGCTCATCTACGGTACAAGCTTACAACACATCACATCGCAACGCGTTGTGGGCTCACAGATTATGAATTGAATACCCATATAGGACCTGAATGGAAACAAGACCTCGAGGACTTCTTTCGGTGAGCCCATTGGACGTGTGTTTGACTGTACCTTAGTGTACTGATTACATTTCTGCCAATAAAGTATTCAATCAATCAATCGAAGATCTGCTATTGTAGCTCTGTTTTACAATAATCAAATGACGCACAAAAGGGACGCACAATGCTACAGTATCAGCCTGGTTGGGGAAAATCAAGGTGTGTGTGTGTGTGTGTGTGTGTGTGTGTGTGTGTGTGTGTGTGTGTGTGTGTGTGTGTGTGTGTGTGTGTGTGTGTGTGTGTGTGTGTCTGCGTGTGTACACGGGACGGAAGGTTGAAACTCGTTTAACCGGCAAAATAATATTATTCATTGAAATTGAATTGTCTAAAATTATTGTTTTGGGCACCTTGTGGCAGCCCCCCACTTTGAAAACGTGTGATTTGAGGATGCATCATAATCATTTATCGACCGCGTGGTGGAGATCATGGATTTAACAATGCCACGCCAGACTTCCTTCAATGCCATCCCCTCCAGTTCCTGCTTATACTGATGCATACATGTGTCCCTATAGCGATGACATCAGGGAACGACAGTTTTCTCTACCTCTGGTCTGCTTTGAGGCAGGACTCCAGAGAAGGAAGGGAAGATATAACCTCATGATCAGCTCTGTAGCAGTGGCCGGCAAACTGTGTTGTTCCACTGGATGGGACTAGTGAAGAAACACGGGGGGGGGGAGGTTGCCGTATATTAGAGAAGTCGATTGGGTGGCTCTTCCAAGAGAGATGTTGCGCTCTCATTAGAAGGCGGGTGTGTATAAGTGCCATCCAGCCGTTTCTCTAATTCCTTTGAAAGTGTCCATGTCTCGGAGTCATAGAGTAGAATCGGCCTAAATATTATTTTTTTCTCACTTTGAACCTCTTACTAAGCCGGGATGACCAGATAGTATGCATGTCAGTATATGCACGTCGTTAACCCATTCTAGGCGGATAACACCTTTTGGTGTTATCCGGCCTGAAGGAGAGACCTGGCTTGGCAGATGAATGACCGCCACCTCCCGGGCTGTGGACAGTGGTTATGCCACGAGGTCTTCATGTGGCACCATGGCGGTACTTTTAGCAGCTCACACCCCCCCCCCCCTGCTGTGACACAATTAGCAGTCATTAGCAGCCCTGGGGAGCGAGGGTGTGAGGAGTATGTTTTTCGGGAGGGGCGGTCATACTCGCCGAAGGCATGGCGAGATGTCACAGTGCTAATCATTTCTTCCTTTCATTGCCCCCCCCTGACTCCCCCCCTGCCCCCATAACACACACACACACACACAGTCACGCGAGCCTGCGCACACAGAAATCTGTAGTTTGTGAGCAATGTGTGCAATCTGAGCAAGTGATCACTTACACACTCAATATAGGTTCGCCCTGCAGACCACAGAGAAACCGGAGACACAAACGGCCTGTCATGTAAAGATTGAAGCTATATGAGATGAGATGGGAGTACTTAACACAGACAGTGCACAGATCCCAGAGGATCGATAGTTAGCCGGAGTTATTACTGACTCTATTGCATTTATATTGAGGCCGCAGAGCTTAAGTGCCACCCAAACAGGACCACATGAAATTGATGTCAAAGGTGACACATGTCTTAAAGAAACAGATCGAAACAAAGATCATCATCATATGGAAACCAAACAACGAGAGGGACGGTTTCCCCCATTGTCTTAACTTAAAAACACGACGAAAACAGCCATTTTACATTATTACTGCGGCTTGAGCAGCTATAGAAAGCAGAGAAGCAGCCAGCCAGCCAGCAGCATGCATGCCTGCAACATGACAGCGTATATACAGGAGGAAAAGTCACACAGAAAAGACACATTTTGTTTTCCTATATATAGGGAAGAGACTGACAGCTTGTCCTCTGCGCGGCCCCCCCGGTTTCACGGAACTCGCGGTGGCATCAGGACACGTCCGTCTCATGTTCGCCCGCTGTGATGTGAGAGAAGCCACATGTACAGTACACCGACTGTATATATACAGCCACTACATTGTCCGGGGGCTAAACGCAACGTGGGGGGTCGTGGAGAGTACAGTATACGTACTGTATGCATATGTTTGTGTATGTGTCGTGTGTGTACGCGCGTGCACACGCATGGGCGTATGTACTGTATATGTGACTATCTTGTGAAACAAACACATTAATTTACTGCATCATTTCAGGCTGTGGGATGGGACAGCCTCATGCTGCCATACGTACCCTCGCTGCTCCGGCTGGCCCCCGCCGCCTGGCCCTGCCGTAATAAACAACTTGTGTTGGAGTGGAGATTGAATTTAAACCAGGGCCACGCAGCAGATTTCTGCGTAGCGTGGTGAAGAGAGGAGGGGCCGAGGGGGGAGAGAAACACATCAATAAAGACGACACCGTTTAAGAGGCAGACAACCTTTACAAAAGAGCGCCGGAGTTTAATGGGCTGGCCGCGCGGCTCATAAACCACAAACGCATCAGAGCGCGGCGGGCGGCGGACGTACGAGAGCCGGGGCGGTATGAGGCAGATTTAAACATGCAGCCGACGTCGGTCGGTCTGCCGCAGAGAAGAGAACTCCGTCTACTGCGGCTGAAAACAACACGGCTTCTTTATAACATTCATTCAATCCCAACTCTGTCATTCACATCTGCAACGTAACACAATTCGTTCTATATATATATATATATATATATACACACAGTACAGCTATAGCTAGCAAGGGCGCACAATGCTACAGTACAGTAACACCAGCCTGGTTGGGGAAAATCAAGTTGTGTGTGTGTGTGTGTGTGTGTGTGTGTGTGTGTGTGTGTGTGTGTGTGTGTGTGTGTGTGTGTGTGTGTGTGTGTGTGTGCAGTGCGTGCGTGTGTATGTGTGCGCGCGTACTGTATACACGAGTGAGCGCGTGTGTGAGTGTGAGTGTGAGTGTGTGTGTGTGTGGCCTGGGGTGTGTAGCTACCGTATCAACCACAGCAGTAATGATTCCCACAATGCCGCAGTGATGGGAAATACACCTCGGGGCAGACATGGTACTGTCATGACTGACTTCAACTTGACAGTTTTATTGTTTTTGTTTCGGGGGGGGGGGGGGGGGGGGGGGGGGGGGGGGTATTTCGTGTTGGTCAATGCGGCAACCTGCATGTAACCTGCGATAAGGTGGCAATTAAGCTCGTGTGCTTAAAGAATATCAGGAATAATTGTTTTGTTTGTTATCTGCAGGCTCAATTCTCAGACTAAAAAAAGTGAAATGACACGCCTGGCTTTCTTTCGAGCTCGTTTATACTTCGTCAAGCGAGTCTTGTCACTCAACGAAAAGAAACGGACTTTCAACAGACACAAACGTGCTGCTTTTTCTTCAAGCGACATGGCCGTTTGAAGAAGTATACAACGCCCGACTCATGCTCCGTCTCTGTACAACGGGGGCTGTGTGCTGAAGATAGATCTACAAGCTCAGAATGTGTTGCATCCAAGACGTGTTCTACGAGCTTGTAGATCTGCCATTTTCCAGTCCGTCATGACGCCATCGCAACGAAGTATAAATCCAGTTTAAATTAGCCTCCGGGTATAGGTGGGTGGGGGAAGACATTAATCCTTTTCCAAATAAGGAAGAACGTGTGTGGGTTGTGAGCAGTTCTATAGCTGTCATATCGCCTATACTGACACTCACATGACAGGTATAACTGCAATGGAAATGAATGTGTAGCATAGGTCTTCCCTGTAAGGGAGTTTGAGCTACTTTATTATGTATAAAAACACAGGTGTCACGAGAGACATTATCAATGAGCCCCATTCCCTTTATTGTTACCAATTAAACGTTGCCATGATTGACAATTATTCTTCTTTTTTTTTACTTCATGAGTCATCCACTTCCATTCATCCAGGGTTAACCCATTATATAAATAGCATTGTCTTTGTCCTGATCTACTGTATATGCTCATGTATATATCGACACAAGTCCAGTCTCTCAAAAGGAATCTGTATAGGTAGGCACTAGTTTAAATTGTGATAATTTAATGCTAGCAGGCGAACGATAGACAACCCGCAGGGATCTACGCACAAGTATATCACATCATTTGGATGTAAATTTATGCTGATTGATGCACAACCAGACATTGACCTCCACTCACCAGACACAGGAGTGGTAAATATCAAAACTCTTTCATTCTTTTCTTTTCTTTTTTTCTTTTTTTTACAATACTCTACATTGCCAACTGCTTTAACCCATTTAGGCCTGATGTCAAAATTTAAAAAAAAGTATTTTTAAAATGAAACTCAAAGATATATTCAAAGATTTTTCACGATTTTTCAAAAATAGCAGACCTACAAATTCATAGCAGCTTGTAGATCTGCTATTTTTCAATAGCTATAAAGCATAACATAATGCCAACACCAAAAAAAGGGGTTCCCGCCCAAAATGGGTTATAAAGACACTGGGCTGTCCCCCACCACTCCCCAGCTGTACTCCATCTCTAATTAACATGCAAATTCAGGGGATTCAGATTTGCGCACTGGATTGAATTAATCTCTGAAACCTCTTCTGCACGAACCCATAATCACAAATTACAGGCAGACATCCGGCAGCGCCTGCAGGCTGAAAGCCTGGAGTACTGTCAGAGAGGGTCCTCTCTCCTCTGGGGAGGCACATCCCAATCAACACAATTGGACACAACTGTGAGAGAGAGAGAGACGGAGACATACGTATACTGCAGTTGCATAGTAATTTGGCATATCCGCTTTCAGTTCCGAGGGGATATTAATTTTCCTTCTCTCTGTTTTCTTCCTTATCTCTCGCTTCTGTGGAGCAGCTCAGCCTACGTGTCATGAACTGTTTCCTGACATGTTAATCAGTGTGTAATTTGTTGAAAGTATGAAAAAGAAAAAAGGCGGGGAGAATGTTGAGATAAAAATGTTTGCCGCCCATGGTTGCCGCCCACCCACCAACAAAAGATTTATAGCTCACTACAGTTCACTATAGAGCGCCGCAGTCCCGCCCCCCCTACCAGGGCCCAGGAAATGATTCTCCGTTCATTTTCCTCATAGACATTTCAAAAAGTATTTATTTAAAGACGTTTACGCCGCGGACAAAGCCAACTCTTGTCGTGACAAATCATGACAACAGACAAAAAGATTTGGGCCGAACAAATAATTAGAAAGAAGGAAAAAAACGGCAGGTTACAACACTTTTGTTGTTTTTCTTCTTTGTAATTATTTGTTTGGTCCAAAATATTGTGTCTGTTGTCATGAGTTGTCACGACTCGAGTTGACTTTGTCCGCGGCGTAACAGTCTTTAAATAAATACCTTTTGAAATGTCTATGGTGAAAAATGCATTGGGATTCATTTCCTGGGCCTGGCGTCGTCATGAAAGGGGGCGGGACTGCGACGCTCTATAGGGCAGCGGCTCTCAAACTTTTTTTTGTCTCAGGTCGGCAGCAGTGACTCAGGGGTAGAATGTAGTGGCCGGCAGAATGGCTGGATGGGAACAGCAAGGTTTCCAGTTCGATCACTACACTGGAGCTACCCCGCAGAGAACTGCAATCAGGCAAAAGTAGTTTTCCCCCCCAACATTGAATCAACTTCATTCGAAGTCAACGCTATCTCGTTGATAAATATACATCTGCCAGTCAAACAGAGAGACTTGCAAAAGATGTTCAGTGCAATTGTTCATTAAACAATAAGCTGTGCTCTCTGCTGTGCTCTCTGCATTCACTGCTCCAAACCCATTTTGGCAACAAAAACAAAAGTGTGTGTGTGTGTGTGTGTGTGTGTGTGTGTGTGTGTGTGTGTGTGTGTGTGCGTGTGCATGTGCCTGCACTCCCGTGTTTGCATGGGTATGCTCAAATTAAACTTGGGCACATTTGCAGTTTAAACTTCTTAAAAAGAAAAAAGGCTTGCCCCAAACTGTAACAACAAAGAAGTTGGTGTGTGTGTGTGTGTGTGTGTGTGTGTGTGTGTGTGTGTGTGTGTGTGTGTGTGTGTGTGTGTCTGTGTGTGTGTGCGTGTGTGGATATCTATCCCTCCATGGCAACGAGTTTCCTCCTCTGCCTATAAAAGCCAGGATGGGATGGCCAGGATGTAAACTGTGATCAGCCTATTTTTGTCATCTTGATTAGCGTTTTCTTTTGACCACAAAATGTTAATAATAATAATGACATAACAACAACATCTGCGTTCACCGCTGTGGTTGACTATAGGGTTCATGCTTATTCTATTTACACTTGTTGTAACTGTCATTTCAAAAGCACCTGTAAAAGCATTTTAGTAAAATGGGCATCGGTAACAGTAACAGGGGTCTCCCCATCTCTCCAGCTCTTTGGTAAACAGATAATACATTTTCAGCTTCGGACTATACCGACTGACCGGGCCCTTCCTGGGAGGTGAGGAGATAGCCGTTATTGAACGAACACAGAATAGCTATGCTCACTATCAGAAAATAGAGATTTTTTAACAAAAAATATATTTATTTTAACCTACTGTATATACATATGACTTACACTACCTTTAAAGACTCAAAAGGTACGGTATATGAGATAGGCTCCCTGCAAATAGCACCAGTAGCTACATTTGTTCTAAATGAGGTGACACGAAGGTCGGATAATACAACAAGGGTTTCATTTGTATGTGTGACGAAGACAGACTGACAACAACAGGCATAGCGTTGTCCCCTCTGATGGTACTCTAATTTAATGAGGCACGCTGCTGTGAGTGTTCGGTCGAGTCTCTCACTTTGTCTGAAGCAAGGTCGACCTGCCAAAAAACAAGGGGAACGACAAACTGAGAAAACGGCAGTAAAAACATAATGGCCGTCCCATTACAGACCCACTAAACAGGCCAAACGAGAAAGGCCAGGTGACCGTCGTGTGAGGTCAGGGAGGTGGATATATTTAACAATAGGAGCCTTCGTCCTGTCGAGGATTAAATTGTACTGTACAATATTCACTATGCAGTGTGCAGATGACACAGAGTATTAATAGCTAGATGAGTGAACACAGCCCAGTGTATTAAATGGTGTTCAACCTCCCCTGATGTGCTGAATCATGCCTGACATTGTGCATACAGCGCTACTGTATCATAGTCATGTCCGCCACGGCAACAACCGTCCCCCCAAAACACAGAGAGACGGCTCCAGCCTCTCAGCACTATATAGCCATGTCCTTCCTCTTCTCCATCTGTCTGACACTCACGCTATTCCAGGCTAGCGGTCGGTCGCCTGGCAACATGGCTAAGCCTCTGAACATATTTCCCAGTCCGAGGTAAAGACACACACTTTCAGCTATTGTGTTATTTCATTAAGAGAGGGAAGCGCACGAGGGGGGGCCTGTGTTTTTGTGTCTCGACTCCAAGCCACCTGCTTTTATTATTGGGTCCTCTGTGCCGACCACCCCCGGAGTGAGCGCTATAGCTAGCCGGTGGGAATATAAAAAAAAAAAAGATGCAGGCTTTCTCGTTGAAAGGGTTATTATAACGTAATTAGCGGGAGTTCCGGGGCTGGCACGCGCTGCACACAAGAAAACAGATGGCACCGCTAATTCTATTAGTGGGGCAAAGAAATGACCATGTAGCTTTTAGCGTTGGCAGAGTGCTGCGACCTTCGAGCCCGGTGCTCGGACCCAGACACTGTTACAAGCCACTTGTACTGACCTCCTCCACTTTCTCTTTATACTTACACTTCCAGGACTGACAGGGACAAAAAAACACTGTTCAAGGTCCATGAAACCTGGTGAAATAAATGGCACAGTGCCATTCAGCTAAACGAAGGACATGAAAACCATATTGGTGCATTTATATAGGCCTGAGGCCGATTCTACGTTTTCGGAAAAAAACTTCAAATATTTATATATAGCAGCATCAAAACTTTTTACATTTTTGAATACTGTACATACTGTATATACAGAACCCCAAAATGGGTTCCCGCGGGCCTGAGGGGGTAAAACACCAAAAGGGGGTTCCCGCCTATAGAATGGGTTAATATACATGGCTTAAAAAGAGAGATAGCTGTGAAACGTTACTATATACACAACGAATGCAAGATTTGACATTCTAAAAATATTAAAGCTTTTAAGTATATGGCTATTTGCTGTTGGAAGACTACGTTCATATTTAGTATGTATAGTCTTGGCCTGCAGGATTTGGTGTCTCTGAGCAGTTTGCTATAGTGACAACGCGGCTGTATAGAGAGAAGCAGAAGGCTACACGCGTATAGCCACACAGTTCATTTCACTCTCAGAGTTACATTAACTCAACAAGATATCACAGTGTAGCGCCTCCTCTCCGAGCCAGCGCGGGAAGAGAAAGGCGCGAGGAGCAGTGTATGATACTGTAGTATAACAGCCCCCCCCCCCCCCCCTGCCCTGCCCGAATACAGAGAGGAGCATATCACATTCTCTCCCCCCCCAGCCAGCCTTTCACGTTTCATTTGAACCTCGGCCCCGACTCCCCCCCCCCTCCCCGGGGGCCTCAATATGCTTCCCTTCATCCCTCATTTTCTCAGAAGATCCCATTTACTTTCTCTATATATTTCACTGACATTATTCTGCTGTCTTTTTCCTTCCCTCCCCCCCCCCTCTCCGCTGTCCTCCTCTACTCTAAAGCAATCATTCCCCTCTCTTTGCCTTTTCGCCTTTTTATTTACATGACACCGGGGTTCTCTCTCCTCTCAGAGGCGGGGTGATGTGCGGGATGCGACAAAACGCAGGGCTTTTACAAAATGGTTGAGGTTTAATAATATCTTCTCCCTGGCTTTTCATCACAGCCCCACTTCATGGCCAGAACAAAAAACGGGGCTCTCGCGTATAATCGCATTGTCACTCTCTGTTAAATATGGTGGGCCCCGGTCTCATCTTTATCTTATTATAGGCTATACCAGCCCCTATCACTAAAGACCCCAAGAGTGGACCAATATCATTTAAGGCTTCGGGGCCGGCCCACATCGGACATACTGTATATCATACAGCCATATTGCTCTGCACTATAAAGTGTTGGACAGTAACGGAAACCAGTGGTGGACAGTATACTGTACTTTGCTTGAGTATTTGGATACTTAAAGGTATATTCAGTGATTTCACTCAAAAAACCTTAGGTTTCATTTTTGGCTGTGGGACCTAAGCCTTCGTCCAATCAGGATAGAGAGTCAAAAACGAAACCTAAGGTTTTTTGACCCCCAGGGGTTAACTGGGGACAGGGAGGAACTGCTTATATGGTCAGCACTCTCTATACAGTAGTAGAGAGGATTATCACAACAAAACAAAAAAATAAGTGATATTTGAATTAAGTGAAATCACTGAATATACTGTGGGAGGTCGGGTGGGAAATACAACTCAGAGTGCAGTTTCAGGGGTTAGACACACGATGGCGCCCCTTGCTTTATTTCTCCAACAGGTTCAAACAAAGTCAGTTTTCACAAACAGAACTCAGACAGTAACATTCTTTGCATGAGGTCCCGGCTCCGAGGCGGGAGTCGTCACTGCAGAGGATGAGAGGGGATGTTAGCATACGGTCAGAGCACAAGGTAAGTACAAAGTTGGGGCCTGAGACACCCGGTCTAGGCAGTCTACCAACTGGACCTTTGTATAACTCTTTCTCTTCTTCTTTTCCAGGTTCCAGAGGAGGCCAGGAGGCTCCCCCGGAGGTAGGTAAGGGGGTGCGTATCTTTCTCTATCCACAAGGCACAGAAGAGTACTTTAGAGTAGAAGTACTCGGATACGGGGTGGTGAGTAATTAGAGTAAAAGTACTTGGTATGGTACCGGGCGGGGATGGTACGGAGGGCCCCTTAGGCTCGGCCAACAGGAAGATACACAAGCATTTATATTCTTATTTCTCTCTATCTACTGGGTGGCCGTGTCGGTACGACAACGGCAGTCAGGGGGTTAACACAAAGTAAGCGCTCTAGTTTCTAACGGTCTTCTTTCACCGGGCCTGGCGGCGCAAGCCAACTTAAAGTCCCTTTAAAGGGTGAAATAAACATAACACGGGCCTGTCTTCTTTCACAGGGTGTACGTGACACTTTATCTAGAGCCTGCTAGCTTCCATTAGTCTCTACGGGGTTATCTTCCTTCAACAATCTTCAGTGTACAACACCACGGTGACACTCTTCATTCACAGTCTTCATTTAGCATCGACAGGGTGACTTCCTTCATTCACAGTCTTCGTTATTATCCTTAGCTGCTCATTTGCCACTATGAGTGCCTCTTCTTAATAACACGGGTGATAGATAGTGAACGGTTTGTCTTACTGCGACCTTGTGGAGCTGTGGAGCTGCCGTTTCCATACGGGGGTCCCGTCTTCCGCACTCGTCCCCGATACGAGCCAGGTGGGTCTCTAGTATGCATGCGGCTCTCCGTGTATACTTGTCTATGGGGGGCACACGCTCCTGCGTGTGCTTCCAGCCCCACTCCTACAAGCCTGGTGATGTGAGAATATAAGAGAGCAATTGAGTGGTGATACAAACGATCAAACAATAAACATAGTCCATACGTGAGAGTCCATAAGTGAGAGGAGTGTGGACTTACCATCCAACGCCGAGTGGACGGCATATGCTGCGCGAGCGTCTGTGTGTAGCAGGGATCTGATACTGCTAGGTGCGCAGGTTGTTTATAAAGGGCGCGGCTGACAGGCTGCGGCTGTCCTTAATTGCTAACCAGGGCGGCGGATTCAAGATTGCTCTGGGGTAGAACACTGCGTCTATGACACGGCCGTGGGTGTGCCGTGTCGCCGCTTGTCTGGTTGTCAGGGGAACGCGCCCCTCCCACTGTGGCGAGACCTGACAGACTCCACAATACCTTTATAGGACAACTTTAGTTTTTTTTCAACCAAGGTTCATGTTCTAGGTTGTTATCAAATTTTGTAAAAAAAATACATATTTAGCCCTATGATCGAATGCCCCAGCTAAAATGAAAGAAAAAAAATGAACACTCATCTTTTACTTTCTCTAATAACAACCTAGAACATGAACCTTGGTTGAAAAAAAAAAACTAAAGTTGTCCTTTAAGGCCATTACATCTCAAAGACAAGTTTGTAGATGGGATGTTTTCACTGTTATTCATATTTTTTGGGACATTTCTGGGAAAATGTTCTGTGTACTGTATTTGGTATACTCTTTAATACTTTTCCAAGCATGTACTTTTGCATACAGATTTCAGTTGTCGTTGACCTAAACTCGGAGTATCTATACTTATATACTTATACTTATATACTATAGACTTAAAGGCGCAGTGAAATGAAAAATACGTTTTTCACACTTTTAGACCATATCCGTGGTCATCATATGGGCATACCTAACAATGGATGCCAAAAAAATGGGAAAATTCTCATTTCTGTGTGTTTTTATATCAAAGGTCCATAAAAACGATTGTATTATTTATTTATTAAAACGAAAACGTGCTGCGTGATGACGTGTAGAGATACACATCGATAAAAGCCAATAAAAATGAAGCTCACATGTTTAATTCCCCATGTCTGCTCATCCATGCAACACAGCTGCTTCTGATTACAGATTACTCCGTTTTTATTTCCATTCAAGATAACATTCAGACAGTGTATTACTCGGTTTCAACTTAATCATCACGCTAAAATATGTTTCTGAAAACATTATAGGGTAGAAATAAGCCACATAACAGTAAACTGGTTGTGCTGGGCGACCGTCTGATTTATAAACAAACAACACCACGCTGTTGCGCATAGCATTAGCCACCGTCCCTAGCTACCGTCCCATCGCCTGAAGGGATGCGACACTCTGATTGGTTCAGAAACTTCAGACCGGTGTTTCATGTGGAAACACCATTTTCCTGTTGTTCACCATTTCCGTTTCACTGCGCCTTTAAGCACTGGGGTTGAGTACTTTGACACGTCCAACACCGCACAAAACTCTAAACTCTAAACTCTAAGAGGAGGATACATAATTATAATTATTCTGTACATTGACAACACAGTTACTGCAATAAGCACAGTAAAGGTATGATAATGCATCACGGATGGCGACGTCATCCAGGAAGAGTAATCGAGGACGTTATTGGGGCGATCATGAACGGAAAGCTATAACCGGTCTCATGTGGGCGTTGCGGGCGTGTTGCCACTGGCATCTTGTCATCTGGATTAATGTCCTTCATATCCCTCACACTCACACACACACACACACACACACACACCGAGTGTCAAGCTTCAGCCAAGTTGGCTGTCAGGTCCTCGTCATAATTTATAATCCCTCAAAAACAAATGATAAACCCCTAATAAGCCACAGGCCACTGCTGTGGCAACATGGTCGACATGTGGCACCACCATGCACGGCCATGTCGGGATTCTTCCATGACGACAGATGTAGAGTAGCAGGGGAATCCTATACTCAGTCACACGCACGCATTAAGCCATTTTGGGTGGGAATTACCCCTTTTGGTTTTAGCATTAATGTCATGCTTTAGCTATTGAAAAATAGCAGACCTACAAGCCCATAGCGCGCCACCGAGTGGCGCGCTACGAGCTTGCAGGTCTGCTATTTTTGAAAAATCGAAGAACGACTGACGTGGAAACACGGCTTTTTCAGAAAACCGTCAGGATGTAGAAGACATTTCATTACATCGCAAACAGGTCAAAATGGGTTAAATAAGGAGTGAATCTGTACATACAGTCATGCACAGACACTCACACACCCCCCCCCCCCCCCCCCCCCACACACACACACACGCACGCCGACTATTACGCCACACATTTCCACACTCCCAAACTTCCTGCGAGGCTGAACAGATGTTGGTCCAGCAGAGATCTGAGCCTCCTCTCTTTCCCTCACAGCAGGAGAGAAGAGGAGGAGCGGATCAGACAGAACAAAGCATGAGGATCCCCATCAGACCGCACGTCTGTCTGCTGTCCCCGTTACACTGCCAAACCCCGCACGCGCACACACACACACACGGCTGCCTAATGCACCACAACCACTGCCATGAGCGCACGCACGCACTCACGCACACATGTGTGTACAGAAGCTCTACTGAGAGTGGCGTTCAAAGTCCCTCCATGCCTCATTATACCGTATGTTATACATCCCATGACTCATTATTATGATCAACTAAATTAAGCTATAGCTTATAGTCGCTCCTTTCAGTGTCACTGTTGCTATAATATGTAGATCTTAACTACTGTATAGTGATCTTCATTCAACGACAATTAATTATAATCAAGAATTAGAAGGGACCACCTGTGCGATACAGTATTGCAAAAGGTATCCGACAACCAAGCTGACCACAGGGCTATATGTCATATCACACACACACACACAGACACACACACACACACACACACACACACCCACACACACACACACCACACACACACACACACACACACACACACACTAGCAGCAGACCTGGGAACCTGGGAATCTACACGGAGCTGCATGGGCAGGCCTTCTTGACAATGTGAATCCAGACCGGAGCTCTGGGGAGCTCCACATCGTCAAAGAAACGTTGTTTTGACCAAAACAGCACGTATACAGTTGCACCACTCACTTCACACAGCTGAGATTTGAAACCGTTGTTACTGCTGCCCAATATTTAGCCTATACCTCATTTGCTGCTAGTACCCCTGGATGCATGGTGACAAATGACCTTCATATTCAACCTATTTGCCATCGCCTATGCCTTGGTACTGTTCCCCTGATGCAACATACACTTGCTCCTCAGTACTGCTTCACCGTTAATGGTCATATTACTGTACATACAGTCACATTCTGGATGTCATTTCATTTTACTACTATTCAGCCAGCTTGCCTTACATCTCTTTGCTACAAACACACTAACTAGTCATACATTACAACATTTTTGTCACACAACAATCTTAATTCCAACTACTTCCCGTGCATTTACACCCCTATTCTCCACGTGCATCAATCACACTCATTACTCCACCAACACCAACACCTCCCTTTTTGCTCACTATAAATAGCGGTGCAACATTGCAAAGGGTGACAACGCCGCGAGGGAGAGAACGCCGCGTGGCGCTATAGAATCGAGACTATGGCCAAAGGCCGGATCGAGTTTCTAAAATGTAAAAATGCATCCCATCAAACTTTCCGATTTTCCTCCCAGTGTGGAGGAAAAAAAGTTTAGGACGGACGTTAACTGTGATCTCTCGCTCTTGAAACATACCTTGGTTTATGTTGTGTGTGTAAACAATCACAGCGACCGTCAAAGCAGTTGTCCCTGCCACCGCCACACCCCCCACCTCTCCAGTCACAGAAGGAGCGCTCCCTTACGATCACGGTACCAGAGCCTATGCCTGATCGCCCATAAGCTGCCTGTATCCCTCAAACCAGTGTTGTTTTCGTCGACTTTTTCCACTGACGAAAACTAAATGGAAACTAAGCTATGATGACTAAAACTAAGACTAAATATACTGACGATTTCGTCGACAAATAAAAACTGGACTAAAATGTTAGGAAGGGACTAGTGTAAAAACAGTCATTACGACGGCATCAAGGCCCGCCCAAAATACATTTTAGTCGACTAAATCAACTGTAGATTTAGTCGACTAAAATCGTATGATATTTAGTCGACTGAAACTAGACTAACACTAAGACATTTCCAGGTGACTAAAATGTGACTAAAACTAAATGAAAACTATTCAAGAGACTATGACTAAAGCTAAAATCAAAATTTGCTGCCAAAAACAACGCTGCCTCAAACCTACGCTGGTTTATGCTCCGCCGTGCGAAGGTGTCCCGCACAGAGAACGGCCGAGAAACAGCAGACCTCCAAGCTCACGGCGCAATGCCGTTGCACGGTGAAGGATAAATGCAACAGCAAACAGTACATTTTTTTTTAAATAAACATCGGAAGAAAAAGAATAAAACTAACAAAAAACAAAAGGGTGTTTCTTCTCCCTGTCGTGCTTGGCCCCGGAATTATTATTCATGATAGAGAACTGTGCTGCTCTAGCAGTGTATATACATGCTCGTTATCTTTTTCAAAGAGACCGTTGTCAGTTCACAGGCTGGATGTAACACATTAATTAGCTATAGAAATGCTTGGTTCTAATGTGGGATACACACTGCTTTTTCTACCAATAAGGCGAGGTAATGCCGACGCGCGCCACCAGTGACAGACCCGTGAAGTCGAGGTGCCAAAACCTCCGGTCTTTTGTAGGGCATAATGTTCAAGTCAATTCAATTCAAATGAGCTTCATTGGCATGAGAAAATATACGTTTGGAAAATGGTGAAAGTAATGTACAGTTGAAGGGGATACATAATACCACCTTATACTTCAAGTCCAATTTTGCAAGACAGAAAAGCCATACCATACAATCTATATTAACTTCAGAGGCAGGGGAGAGATAGGGGACTTTGCATTTTAAACAGATCCCAGGCAAAGTTTCACTTTCATTTTGAAGGGCTTGGCGAACAGCTTATATACTATATCTGAAACCATATGGAGACAACAGGTGACAGATTTGTATGCTGTTGTTCGCCTTGCAGGCTCTGTCTGCTCACAGCATTGAAGGACATCAGTTGCCTCAATGATGGACACATGTCATGTTGCCGTGTCCAAGGCTTGTGATGTCCAATGCAGCATTATATTAGGTTTAACTGCATGTTGCTTTTGTTGCGACACAGACACATTCCTGCAACAAACGGTGTCCTTATTTTTGTAGAGTTTGTGGCACCCTGTATTGTATTGATGCAAGTTAAATTGTACTTTGACTACATTTTGGCCAGATTGTTGCAATTTATCTCCTTGCTAAATTTACACATTTTTTTTTTGGGGGGGGGGGATTAGATCATGTGTGTCAGCTTGAAGCTGACACACATGATCTAATCCCCCCAAAAAATGGTGATCCTGGATGATCCTGGATGGAGAAGTTGACAGCTTCTACATCCAGCATCACCAGTCGTCGTGTCAACGAAAATTAGGATTATCAATGATCTCAGCCACTCCAACCATGGACTGTTTCATCTGCTACCATCTGGCAAGCGGCCCTGGAAACCAGTCAAGACCAATCCTAATAACCTGGGCCCCGTCACCTCCAATATAGAGGTTTAATTGTCCTTCAGCCAGAAGCTTCTAAAGGGGCTTCGACACTCTGAAACCCAGTCTGAAGTCCACTCAAGAAAATCACATACCTCATACCTGTCACGATGTGGTTGTGGAGATGTAGGACTCATGGTGCAGAACGAACCAGGCACAGGCAGAAGAGTGAATATTCCAGTGGTTTTAATTCCCAAAACTCACACTGTGAAAACAAAAAATAACAAGGACAAGAAAATTATAACCACGTCACTCACGACGACGAACTGAAAACACTGGGGCATAGACAAGACCAACTACACACAGGTGAACTGAAACACACAATCAACCCTGGGATAGGCTAACGGGCAACAGAACACAGGTGGCACT
This sequence comes from Protomyctophum bolini, assembly GCF_963924005.1. Taxonomy (NCBI): domain Eukaryota; kingdom Metazoa; phylum Chordata; class Actinopteri; order Myctophiformes; family Myctophidae; genus Protomyctophum; species Protomyctophum bolini. The sequence continues at coordinate 34,935,821 of NC_137872.1, read as the reverse complement.
GGCTAGGGTTACACTAATACAGGGAGGTGAGACAAGGCAGGAGACAGAAAACAAGGCAGACAGGAAATCACAGAACACTATTACAAAATAAGGTACGGAACACAAATACAAGTGATAAGTCCCAAAACACAGACAAAGTCCAAGGGCAGAGGAGCGTACCAATACCTTGCATTAACAAAAAAGTATATCAAGAAACATTAGTGAAGAGGAGCTATGGTTCAATGCGGCTGTCCAAGGATATAATATACTGTACATATAATATCTATTTGTTTACATACTACCAGAAAACATTAATAAAGGTGGCAATGAGGTTGTAGTGTTGTGGTGTAATCTTTAGCCTTCTCTTTTTTTTGAGGTTTTGGGTTTGTACTTCTCTTTGAGTTGATCAACAGTCTTCTATCACTATAAGTGATAGACCAAATCAGGGGGGAAATTCTGGATTTAATCACTTCATCCTGGTGTGTCTCTATTTTGGCCCGGCCTTTCTATCGCGTCACATCAGGTTTGATTCATGTGTATCTTTGTACATTGCCAGTATAAGTAAAGTGGGTCTCAAGTGGTTAAGTGGACGTACTGTATGTGAGGAGAGAGAAAGAAGCCTTCTTGGTTTTTATTTATAGTTTTCTTGCTCTTTTCATCAAGGCTTTTTTAAAAGAGAAATAGGGGCCACTGGGGCAGCCTATAGACCAATTATTTGTTGACATTTGTTGGACTGGGCGCACGGGTGACTGTTTCATGTAATCTCCAAACCTGTTGTTTTGGCGAGAGCTAGATTCAGTCCATTCAACCTCCTCTTGTGTGTCGGCTAGTGAGGTGCACCCTAGGACTCAGGAGACAGTTCTACTTCATTGCGCAACAGTACTGCACACAGAGAACAGCTGATATACAAGCTCACATCGCATAATTTAAATAAAACGCAAAACCTGGGGCGACAGGGGCCTTCTCTGTGGCCGCCCCCACCCTCTGGAATGCTCTCCCCCCAAACACATACGAGATGCCCCCTCACTTCCTACCTTCAAACCTGCACTGGAAACCCACCTGTTCAGAATCGTTCAGAAACTTGTTATATGCACTGCTTTATTGGTTTTACTGTTTTAATTGTTTTTGTCTAATAAAGTTGCCCTTTTTTCTTGTCCCCGCCCCCCCCCCCCGGCCCCAACACATGTAAAGCGTCTTTGAGTGTCATGAAAAGTGCTATATAAGTCCCAGATATTATTATTATTATCACGGATGTGACTGTTGTGAGCGTAGAGGTCTGCATGCGCGTGCGACACCATCGCGGGACGAAGCATAAATTATACTTGATGGGCTGCAGGTGCGCACGCAGCCATGGACATATACTGGCTCTGCTGCCGTGATCATGAGCGCACCTCCCACCTGACAGCGACTGCAGAGGTGTGGTTTTGAGGACATATATCTGCTTTGAATTGCTATTATTGTTCACAACACAACAGAAACCAATTTTCAAGAGAGAGAGATCACAATAAAAGTCCAAATCATTCTTCCTCCACACTGGGAGAAAAACAGCATCTGAAAGTTGGACGGGGCATTTTTTTATTACATCTTATGAGAGGTGGGGTTCTTGTGCTGCCGGCCTGCGCGCACATGCTGGTGCAGCTTATCAGCGCGATTGTCTGTTAGGACATCTATACGCAGGTATAGATAGCAAGCCAGGTAGATACAGCTAGGGTCCTCTCTAAACCAATACCACAGGTAACTACAGAGGCAATTTGGTAGCATTTAATATCTGGAACCACCCACACACCCTTCCTCAAGGGGCCATTGCAATGTAGTGAGTTTCAACCTAGTGATTGATTGGTTGGTTGATTGATTGAACACTTTATTGAAATTAAATACAAGACACAAGAAAGCTGGCTTGTTTCCATTATGGTCCTCTTGGGGAAAGGCGACAGGGAGCAACACAACACAGACAAACAAAACAAAACACAGACAAACCTATAGCTCGCTAATTTCTCCAGAGAAGGGAAAACAAAGAGCTATTTTATTCATATTATAACGAAAAGTTTCCTTCTTAAAAGAGCTGGGGTCGTTTGAAAGGGGGTACAACAACCGTGGAAGTATTACTAATATAATTTTGAAAAGTTCCTGTCCTATAGAAGAGACAGTGACAAGGCAGCCATGTCTTCTCTAATCCTGCTAATTAGGAGTAGCCCATTAAATTGGCTTTGTTCGGGCCAAGAAGGGAGGTGTAACGTCTACTCAAGTAGACACAACCTGATGGGGACAAAGGATAAGGGCCGGTGTAGGTTGGTGACCTACAGTAAGCACACAATGATTTACGATCTAACACTATTGCAGAGCCAATTAAGTCGAATACACACACATAAATAAATGGAACAAAAAGCATAAACATGACGTAAACTTACAAATAAATGCAATAACATAATAGCGTGATGTGCTATAATTATGCAAACGGTAAACTATCTTTGTTCCTCGATGAGTCTGTCACCATCTGTCACTGTCCAGTCTGCTGTTTGTATCCCATATCCCAGAGGGACCGTGGCGATACCGTTGCTGTGGAAACGCCACTCGGTCATGGCTCGGTGCCTGGGTGGTGTGCACTGTCCAGTTTTATATCGTTGGCAAAGCACAGTTTTAGTTCTGTTGCAAGTTGCAAATCAATGATGTGGTATTGTCTTCGACCATGCACCAAAACCTTTGTGTAAGAATTCAGGGGTTATGAATAAGCGGAGCATAAAGGTATAGGACAGTGCAGGTTATCAGGGTTCTATAGGTCCGGCCCTTTCATTTCAAATCGGTACAATCTGTACCTTCTGATTTCTAAAGTTGAGCTGAAATGGATTTCTGCAAACTTTGTATAGTGATACCTCCTAATCGAAACTAGAGGCTGGGGGTGTCAGTGTGTCACAGCCAATCACAATCTCAGCCGACCGGCCCGTTCCCCTTGGCTATGGGATCTAAAATTGTAAACGCAACCGCCTTGTTAGCACTCATAGTAGAGAGAGAGAGAGAGAGAGAGAGAGAGAGAGAGAAAGAGAGAGAGAGAGAGAGGGGCATCACATTGTGTCACAGCATTGCCTATTTCTCAGCGGCAAATGTTTTCGGATACATGTTTTAGTGTACTGTTTAAGTTTAAATTGAGAACAGCCATCATCTCGAGTTAGATTCAGAACAGAGTGCGTAGCAGCCCTGCATTTGTCTCCATAATGAATCAGCTGTGTGTGTGGAGCAACATTGAGCTATGGGAATCACTATATAGTGAATGATTTGATTGGATGAAATGTATTAGTTCCTGCTGATGTACTGTAATCACGCATTACTGTATGTTTTTGTTTGACGGGATAGTGAAAAAGATATTTTTCATTTCAGCTCGTCCTTTAATTAGTTGTGACATTTCTTTGAGTATATATAAGGCCCTGAACGCAGTCAACGCACATTACAAGAACACAGACTTACTGTTTTATGAGCTTCTGACAAAAACAAAAATCAGACCGGTCTGAAGTGAGTGGTGCAACAGCGTACCCTATAGGGACACCAAGACACGTGGACGGACAAAGCTGGGCATTGGAGTGGCTGCACCCTATGGTTTCACAACTTGCACCACTCAGAAATAAGGCACAGGGAATGGTGTGGAAAAATAAAGACAAACATTTCCCTCACTGGCCAAATATTTCCCCCAAAAGCTTGGTCTAACATCTCTGGTCTGCTACCGCGTTGGGGATATCCATACCCTAAGTCTCACCGAAAATAAATTGTCCTTCCAAGTTCTATTGAATAACATCCACTCGTTCTCAGGAATGCCCTGCTTCACAGTTACACACATTCACACCTGGGAGCTGCCTAAGGTCTAATTGCAGCTCCACTGGAGCAGTTCCGTGACTTGCTCAAGGGCACTTGAACATTATTCAGCTTCAGCCTACACCTTTTTGGTCATAACTACTGTATGTAATATGTATAATACTTATGTATTTGTTATATATGCACTTAGGAGTGTACTGTTTACATGGTGAACTGATGACCAAAATTAAACATTGAAAAGCAGTTTGTGTTTAGGGAGGGGTGTTGACGTGGCGTGATTTGGAAACGGCCTTAAATGGTGCAGAGAAAGCAGGTAGGGATGTACAGTAGCTCTGGTCCATGAGTAAGGCTGTTAAAATGTAAAAGACCAATTTTATTATGACGAAAACAAGATGTTAAGACCGCTAAACCAAATAGAATAAAGTTTACCGTCAGAAAAAGCGTTGTTTAGACCTATACATGTCTTTTAACATGTAATGTCTATATGGAGTGACATCACGTCATCACCACTAGGTCTGGAAAGGGGGGGATGCTTGAAGATCTGCTATTTTTTACCAAATGTTTGCTCAAAAATAGGAAAGCTACAGTTCATGTTATTAACAATTAAAACTCATCTTGCTTTGAATTCATCCGTTTGACGATAGCAAACACCCACACTGCGCCATGTATTGATGGAGATCATTTTGTCTTTGTTGCATGGCTAATTGTTATAATTACGCCCTGGTCATGATTCTCAGAGAAAAGTAAGAAAGTAATTAACTTTTTTTAATAGCATTCTTTAGTTTAAACAAGAACCTTAACAGGTTGTTCTCGCTCAAACCAGCCAGAGTGCAGGCAGCTGCATGCGCTGAGAACAATCACCAAAAGTAAACAGCGGCTCTAGTTCAAATGAACAGTTGGTTAATTGAAAGCGTGCGAGTGATGATCAATCCAGTATAGAAGAAGAGAAATCTTTTCTCCAGTTGATACAGAATCCCCCTAACACTGGTGGAGTGGAAAGACAGAAAGAAAGAGAGAAAGAGAGAGAGGGAGAGAACAACAGAACAAGGGAGGGAGAGAATAAAGAGAACGATAGAGTGAAAGGAAGAGGCGGTTAGGAAAGGGATGAGATAGAGAGAAGGAGAAAGGGAGAGAATGAGAGACACTAGAAAGCCTAGGGAGGGAGGAAGAGAGAGAGAGAGAGAGAGAGAGTGGAGGAGAATAACGCCTTAGAAGTTGAGATAATTCTCAAATGCTGGGGACACCGTGAGATTGCGGAATAAAAAGTGAGAGTGGGGGAAATCCTTTGCATTTTAATGAAAACTCTGAATTGAACGTAAATAAAGGGATAGGAATACAGCAGTGCGTAAACAAAAGGCAAGCATCAGCCTTTGGTTCTTGATGGAATTTTTAACTAGGCAGAGCCTGTGATTGTCACACACACACACACACACACACACACACACCCACCCTCGCCTTGGTCAAGAGTGATGAGAATGCGTTATGACTACCAGCGTAGACTCATCAAGCCACCTGAGTCACCGGGGACTAGCCGAAGGCAATCGGGCCATTTGAAGAATTCATGAGGTCTTCAACAGACGTCACTTAGACAGAATGTGGGAAATGTGAGGTTTGGACACTATATCTACCTGGAATGTATCTGATGGAACTGTCAACGGTCACCTCAGAGGGCTCTTTCGTATAAAGCAAGAGCTACAGTACGCAATTCTGTGAGAATATCATTCCGTAGCAGAAAAAGGGCGTTGACACATGTAGACGGCCAGTGAATATTGAGATGTTTGGTTTTTTTTTGTCAACAAATAAAAGCTTATACTGCAAAACCGAAGGACAAATGTTCCTTCACTCTGACCTTTTCGAATATGAACACGTTTGTATAGCATATATACAGTATAATATACGCGTGCCTGGCTGCGTGCGCGTGCGTACGGTGTGCTGCAGGAACAGGGTCCCTGATAACACCGGAGAGAGAGAGAGAGAGAGAGAGACGAAGGCTTCTGAAGGACGACTGACCTCATATATCACCCTGGCATGCATGCCGCTGCTCACCGGACAGAATTAGGCATTTTCAATCCCTGTTCTATGTCCTCATACCTATAAGCGGGTGCACACACACACACACACACACACACAGTACACAACGAGCACACGTACAGTACACAGAACAGGACATGATGATACACACATACCGTACCCCGTCGGCTGAGAAGGTCAAACTACTATTACCTTCCCGCTGCTTGTCTCCATGACACTATCAGCGCAGTGACCATACAGAGAGACCTGGGTACACACAGTCTATAATAACCCATTCTGACCTGAGATCAGATTCATACGAGGTTTCCACTGGACACACACTGGTCTGATCAACCCATTCTGACCTGAGATCAGATTCTAAAAATGTCAGTCGTTCTTCGATTTTTCAAAAATAGCAGATCTACAAGCTCATAGCGCGCCACTCGGTGGCGCGCTATGAGCTTGTAGATCTGCTATTTTTCAATAGCTAAAGCATAACATGATGCCGACACCAAAACGGGTTCCCGTTCAGAATGGGATAAATCAGACAAAATCACATAGACACAAGGATGCCATGTGCACGTGTATATGTAGACGTGCACATGAGCAAACACCATGCTTTTTTTTTTATATATATCTCACACAGAGGTTGGTTTGCAAACTTTTGAGGACACTGACTGCGTTGACTGTATAACTCTTATCTCTTTACCCCGGTTAAGAAACTTTAATTTTTGAATAGGGAACCCCCCCCCCCCCCCCCCACCCTGACAAGCACTTTGGAATGTAGGGTTGAGAGAGGTATTACATTTTGTTTGACCACCACATATGAGCTTTGTGAAAATAGCCAATCCACACGCTCACAACGCGTATAGGTTTTAGAGGTTAAGGTCTTAAAGGTCCTTAAATTGTCACTTTAGCAATGTGCTGATATAGCCTGTATGTACCCTTACACTACAGTCTGTATATTGGTTTGTTCACTGTTCAGTGACAACACACTGTTGCACATAATTCATGACATAATCTGGGGATCACCATCAATCATCACAGTTTGAGAACCACTAACAGATACTGTACATACAGTAGTACTATACCTAATCATCACCCATGCAACTAACCATAACAGATAAATACGTTAACCTTTACCATAGCCTAACAGACACATATATAGTACCTTTACTTCACAATCCTAACCCTTTGACGTTTTGTTTTACTTTATACATTTTGAATCCACACTGTTGAGGAGTACAAGAATGTAATTACATGCAATATTGTCACTAGCTGTATTATATTATGCCGTAATTTAGAGTCGGGCAATAAAATACATTGGATCGGGGGCAAGATGCTACAGTAAAACGTAATTGTGGCTATCAACTTTGTCCCCAATTAGACATTATGTCCCTATAATCAACTGAGTTGATGATGAAAATATGGCCCAAAATGTGGCCTGCGGGCGCGCATGCAGGCCACAGTTTTGTTTTAACCAAAAGATATCACTTATACTCTACCTTTAAAGATGAAATAATACTATCAAATTTAATATGTATATAATTTAGTATGAATACCTAACCCACCCGTGTGAAGAGGGGGCGCTCTTATCATCGTACATTATCAAGAATCATCTCATTCCAACCAATCACAATTTGCGTCCTCACCTTCGTCATCAATGTTTGTGTTACGCAATGACTATGTTTACACTATGACATACAATTTGACTATGACACTGTAGCGTAAAATTCTCCATTCATTGTCAATGGGAATGTAATGTTTGTGTATAGGACAACGTTTGTGGACACACACCAAAAGCCCTCAGAATATGCTATTGGGGGGCACTTTAGCGCTATCGCCTCACAGCTATAGAAGGTCCACGATTTCTGTATCCCATGTTTCACAAAAAAATGGGATACAAAAAAAAAATAATGTATATACAGTATAGCTATTGAATAAAATGCATTACAAATTGTTTAATCTTGTTCCGAGACAGAGTTCTCAGTTATCAGGAACCATGGTGCACAGAGAGAGAGAGAGAGAGAGAGAGAGAGAGAGAGAGAGAGAGAGAGAGAGAGAGAGAGAGAGAGAGAGACCTACTTGTACTAAGGTTTTTAAAGTATGGGACATTATTTTATTTGTTTCTTGTACTGTATGTATGTCATGTTTACATTGAAATAAGTAGTTGTGATGCAATGTCATCCATCGTATTGGTCTGACCTCTTGGGGATTATGAATAATTAATTAATTATGCTTCTTACGGGCTTCGGCTATATGAGCCTTCATCAGAGCACGCTCTGTAGCCGAAACGTGTGACGAATAAAGACATGGAAATGTGAGTACTTTGTCCGGCCATTTAGTAAACTTTTTGGATGTGCCACCTTTTTGGACATTTTTTTAATTCCTATTTTTTTTATGTATTCACTGGCTTTGGGTTTAGCACTCTTTTTGTTTAGGACAGAGCACGCGGCACATAGAAAATGGTTGAACGGTTTGTGTTTTTTAGAAGGAACACTTGACACAGGGAAACATCATTTTGGGTCATTTTATCTGTCTCTTGCGCACGCGCACGCACGCACGTACTGTACGCACGCACACGCACGCACACACACAGGTCCATCTCTTCCGCCTATCTTGAAGCACTGTGTACGTCTTCTAGAGTGCACAGCAGCACAGTTATCTGACAGCGATCTGGAGACGTAGCAGAAGCTCCCCCTCTACAGCTCAGCGTTTATATACCACAGGGATCCTAACGGCAGCTCATCTGAGGAAACCACTTTCTGCTGATTAGAACCGGAGTTATCCTATTAACTGAAATTATTTAACAAGTACGTGGAATACTGATGAGTCATTTAACAAAAAGGAGAAGAAAAAAAAGTTTCATCAGATACTACTACGGAGGAAAACGTATTTAATCATTTAATTGTACGATTAAAGTGGAGCTAATTTGGACAAATCAGCGCTAATCACAAAATGACAAGAGGAGAGGCCTTGAGTCTCAGCATGGAACTGGACTTTTTTTTCTTTTTTCCTTTTTTACCTGAGATGATAATGACAAGCGAAAAGGAAGGAAGAGAGACAGAAAGGAGAAAGGGTGCAGAATAAAATGAAGAGTTCTATCCACACTTTTCCTGGGCTGTGTGTGCTCCAGTTCCTGTCGATTTGATCCAATGAAAGCCAATGAAACTGGTCAGATGACCAATGATATCCAATGAAATCAACAGGAACTGGAGCACACACAGCCCAGGAAGTGTGGATACGTTCCGAAGCAGGGGAAAAAAAGAGGGAGAACTATAGATCAGTGTGGCTCCCAAAACAGAGAAATGAGACGTTTGCCCCGGACCCAAACTATAGTGAAAATACCGCGTAGTGAGCTTGTATAGATCTACTTCTTAAACATTCAGATTTATGTATTTTGTATTTTTATTTCATTAGCTTCGTGAAATTACTGAATAAACCATTGAATGTTTTTTTAATACATGACAAATGTCGCTTCTTTTGTGAATGTTATTTTGAAAATGTTTTTTAAAATCACAATTAAAAACTGAAATTTTAATTGACTGAAAAAGTAAAGGGACCCATAAAAAAATGTGTCCGCGACGCACGAATGTGTCCCCGACCCCCGTGTTTGAGACACACAGGTGGTGACAGCTCAGGCACCACCGCCTGGCGCCCTTCCGAAGACGATGTCCACTGGAGCGCGCACGCATGCTCAAAACAACGTGAAAGACGAGATGACAACTCTGGGAAGTGGCGGACTGTGATTAATCAATGACAGCTAACCACTAATTACATCCCCCAATCAATTACCTCAAAACTCATTACATAGTCCAACACACCGCACCTGGAGGGCCCCGTGGCACTGATGTGGTTTACTGGCTTTTGCGCTTTATAGGCACACTATCGGCAGTCGGGAAAATAGATATGGAATGTCGTGCGAACGCCTACTACCATATATACTGGCATATACACACTCGGAAAGCAGACATGCAGGAAAATAGATATGGAATGTCGTGCGAACACCTACTACCATATATACTGGCATATACACACTCGGAAAGCAGACATGCAGGAAAATAGATATGGAATGTCGTGCGAACACCTACTACCATATATACTGGCATATATACACACTCGGAAAGCAGACATGCAGGCTTTCTGACGAGCGCATGTGTCCGCATGCATTATTCAACGTAAAACAATATGCAAACAATATGCTGAACAAGTACAATACGGCATATGCATGTGTGATTCAGGGAACGACTGACACGGCAGACTTATGAATTATGTGAGCACTGGAGTCCACAACAAAGAGTTACCTTGTGCATCATATTGCTACTAATCCGCTTCATGAAGTGTGGCGAGTGTGTGCGCGTACGTGTGCGCGTGTGTGTGTGTGTGTGTGTGTGTGTGTGTGTGTGTGTGTGTGTGTGTGTGTGTGCGCGCGTGTGCGTGTGTGCGTCCGTGCGGGCGGTAGGGGCTGAATCCCTGTTGTGCCTGGGAGCCTCGAGCCTTCACTTTGCATTTTGAGCGAGACTAAAGATTAAAGCTCTTCTCCCAGAAGCTCTCTAACGGAGCGAGGCCCAATTACACCTCTCTGGACCTGCACCACAGACCAGAGAGAAAGAGAGGGGGGGGAGAGAGAGAGAGAGAGAGAGAGAGGCAGACTGAGTGACAGAAAGACAGCGACAGAGAATCATACACGAGTGAAATACATACAGTACGATATCAGAGAGAGAGAGAGAGAAGAGAGAAGAGAAAAGGGACATAGGTAGTCAGCGGGAGAGAGGGAACACAGAGGGCGCTCTCTCTATCGCTCCTATGCCACTAAAATGTGGAACGCCCTACCAACAGCCATTAAGAAATGTAAATCCCTAGACTCCTTCAAAACCGCTCTCAAAACTGGCCAGTCCAAGTCCTAAAGTCTATTTTTCTATACTGTACACGTTTTCCCTTTTTTTCTAATGGCAAAGAAGTGTATTGTTTATTTATGAATAAACATGAACAAAATACATAAAACACAGAAGTGTTTATGTATGCATAGAAGTGTATGTATATGTCCCTAAATGTTTTGATGAACTGAAAATGGAGGACCCCGATGTAAACTACAGCCTTGGCACTTTTTATGGTTTTATCCTCTTACCAGTTTTTTGTATTGAACTGTACCTTCCTTGAACTGTACCCATTCAGCAATCTGTTAATGACATTTTCAATCAATCAATCAAACAGACAGACAGACAGGGGGAGGGTGTGTGACCACAGAGAGGACGAGAGGTTTGGTACAGTGCAGACGCCACAGTGTAATAACACCTTTTGGTGGTTACATACATTATGTTATAATTTAGCTATTGAAAAATAGCAGATCTACAAGCTCATAGCGCGCCACCGAGTGGCTCGCTATGAGCTTGTAGGTCTGCTATTTTTGAAAAATCGTTAAAATGTGGCGCAAATCATTGAATATGTATTTCAGAGCGAACATTTTTAACTAAAATATTTGCTTCTGGGGGAAGGTCCCTGGAACAACCTATTTTCAGATGGGGGTCGGTGGCCAATTACAGATATTTTTTAGGGTCCTTGACAAGAAATATTGAGCACCACAGATAAAGAAACATGAGGTTTTTCAGAAAAGATTTACATTTTAAAAAGACATTTTTTAATCAGGCGTAAATGGGTTAAGAGAAGAGTGGAGCTGGAGAACGGTGAAGCACAGAAGAACGACATTTGAACCCAAAACGAGGGACAGAAAGAGAAGAGGGAGACTATATAATCACAAGAAAGGAAGGCAGCGTTGAGCTATAAGTTCCACCTGCCACAACTAAGGGATCAAAACTTCTTTCGTGTGTGACATGGAAAGAGTTCCACGTTTGTAATCCCTTTTTCTCTCTAAAGCACGGGAGCAAGTACCCTTCTATTTCTCCCGCAAGCCCTTCCTTCTTCTCTGCTCTGTGTCAACAGGAGACACACATACACACAGACACACATGCACACAGACACCCACACACGCGGTAAAGAAGTCACGTAGCACAGGCATGTATACAAAGTCATTCAAACACTGATTTGTAAATACGGAAGGCTAAGAGAGAAGGATCTTTGGATGGATGGGGGTGTGTGGAGAGAGAGAGAGAGAGAGAGAGAGAGAGATAGAGAGAGAGAGAGAGAGAATGGGTGTGTTTGTGGGACTGTGTGTTGTTGGAGTTCATGAGGTCTTCATTTGCTTTCAAAGCAGAGTGAAAAGGTAAGAGAAGCCTTTGCCAGGACTTGATGCAGTGGGTGTGTGTGTGAGACAGCACTGCATAGTGCACTACGGAAGAAGTGTGCATGTGCGTGCGTGCGTGTCAGTGAGTGGAAATACTGCGCGAATGAATACCCCCCCCCCACCCTTCCTTTTCTGGCTAGGTAAAAGGCTAAATAAATAACGCATCGGCTGTGGGGTCGCCGGGCCGTGACCTTTCAGCCCATTTGCTTCGGGATTGCAAAGAGTGCAACGCTCAGCTCGGCTCGGCTCGGCTCGGCTCTGCTCTGCTCAGCTCGGCCAGGCCAGCCACTCCCACAGCGGCTCCAGAGGGTGAATTTTAATCAGCACGGTGCCAATGGCGGAGGCTGCAGTGCATCATGCTTAACGAGGCTGAGCGAAGGCTGGCTTTCATTTACCCACCAGGCGCAGGTAACAAATGGACCCGACACTCAGCAGAAAGCCCTCCTCCTCCTCCTCCACGTGTACCGCACGCACGTCCCACCCCCCATGCCCACCCCCTCCCCCGCCCACCTCCTTTCCCCTTCCAATCACGTCACACGTCTGTCCGTCCCCGATTCTTTGTTCCCGTCTTGGGTCTCTGTGAACGTTCAGATTTTTTTTGGGGGGGAAATTTCAGAATATTTTGCTGAATATTTTTACAGTATAGCCATTTACTATAGGCATGTAACGATTCGCTCAACTCACGATACGATTCATATCACGATATGAGGTTCACGATTACTGTTTTTTTAATTCCCCCTGAGATTTTTTTTATTTAACTGCATTGCAAAAGAAGTAGCGTTACTTTTGACAGTGCAGAAACATAATTGCCTTCCTTGATGAGCATCAACGGCCATCATCACCCATGGGCACAGTCACGGACACACACAGCTCCCCTCTACAGTGCTCTACTACTGAAAGTGACAATCATTTCTCTCCAAAAGCACTTGAATATGATGGAATATGACTAAAGCTCACATTTCACATCACACACTAGCCCCCCTAAAATATATATATATATATATATATTTTTTTTCTTTCTTTTTTTAATCGATTTTTTTATTTCAATGAATCGATTCATATCGTCGGGATTAATATCAATATATATATCGATATACGATATATCGTTATCGTTACTGGCTCACCTGCCAGTGAGGATCCGGGATGTGGTGAGAAGAACACACTATTACACCGTTCAACACTCACTGGCAGCCTCAGCCTGTTTTAGTCGTTTAGGGTTTCATTAAATTACAACAAGATGATGAAGTCTTTTAGATGAGAAATATATAGTTCTGAAGCTTTTACATTCATGATCTCTCGTGCATGCTTTGGACTTTCCCATGATTTTCCAGTTGTATATGCGGTACCTAATATCTAATACAGTTAACGTTAAGCGTACGTATTCGAATATCAAAGAAATCTAAGTATATCCCCTTCTCCAAAACGCACATAAACACACTTTCAGTGATATCCAACACATTTTGGTATATGCCATGAACACGTGTATATATATTTCTACAGCTGTACAGTCTCGAAACAAAACAAATCTGACTGTTTTCTTTATGCATGGACATCTTAAATCCTCCATAAGCACGTGACGTACACTATGACAAAATCCTGTTCATTCATCCACCTGTATCTCTGAGAGTGTACAAATGTAACCAAATCGATTTTTACAGATATAAGGCTATTACATGTATAGGGCCCTATCGTACCCGCCTTACCCATATTTTACTATCTGGAAAATAGTAAAAATTAAAAAAATAGAAAATAGATTATAACTTGTATTTCGAACTATTGAACTATAGTTTTTCAAAAACGCAGAACGTGACAAATGACTTTAGGGATATCCCTTAAACGCTATAAGATATAGGGCTCACGGTGTTAAAGGCTAAATAAAATGTCCTCCTTCATTCATCACACTGCAGCTGCTGAAGTTCTCTCGTTAACTTCGACCGCTGCAGCCGCAGCTCCCCACTATAGTCCTCAGACTCTTCCCTGACCTGACGCCATTGTCTCCGGTGTCTTTTATATGCACTTCTCCTCCACCTCTACAGCCTTTTCCCTTCTCTCTTTATATACGGGACTTCTTTTAGCACATCTTGCCTCTTTTGCTCACACCTCCTATATAAGCTGTGCCTGGCCAGCCACGTTCTTTATTTGTGCCTCTCTCTCTCTCTCTCTGTGCTCTCTTTCCATCCAATTTCCATCTTTCCGTCCCACAGCCTCTCTCTCTCTCTCTGTCTCTCTCTATCTCTCTCTCTCTCTCTCTCTCTCTCCCTCTCTCTCTCCCTCCTCTGTAGCCACAATGAGTTTCATCCTGATGAGTTCGACTCCATCATCTCTAAGCTCCACAGGTCTCATTACAGCCAGGTCATTGGGGGACATTCTAATAAACAGATGAATATGACACTCTCTCAGCGTGTATACAGACAAAAAAACACACACACAACACACACACACACACACACTCACGCACACGCACACACGCACACGCACACGCACACGCACGCAACCTTGAGAAAGATTACGCCCAGGGACAAGTATGAAATAAAAACCTTTCACTTGATTATTTCAGACAAAATAAATCACATCCCTTAGACACACAGTCTGAGCTATAGCGGGAGTAATAGTGATACAATACCTCTGCTGTGTGAGAGAAGAGAACGCGGCCAAACACACACATTTTGCAGATAACAACACACCTTGTTAAAGAAAAGAATGGACACGCGAGCAGATGCAACGCTCACAAATAATGAAGGGTGGCGTGCGTACGTACATACATACGCACACCTCTCCTCTCGGCTTGCATTTGGACACAATAAGTCTTGCTTCATTAAAGCGAAAATCTCATCCCGCTATCAGTTTACAACCACAGAAGTCGTTTGAACCGCGGGGGAAATACAATTCCATTCCGTTTCGGGGTTATCTTAACCCATTCTGACCTGAGATCAGATTCATACGAGGTTTCCACTGGACACACACTGGTCTGATGAACCCATTCTGACCTGAGATCAGATTCTAAAAAATGTCAGTCGTTCTTCGATTTTTCAAAAATAGCAGACCTACAAGCTCGTAGCGCGCCACTCGGTGGCGCGCTATGAGCTTGTAGATCTGCTATTTTTCAATAGCTAAAGCATAACATGATGCCAACACCGAAACGGGTTCCCGTTCAGAATGGGTTAATATATGAGCTTGTCTCTACGCCACATTGGTCTCCGGTTATGAGCCAAGCAAACACCCACAGCACCTCCAATATTGCACCGGGGCTCATATATATACACGAGGACGGATTGGAGCACCACAAAAGCAATTAGCTGTTCATATATACGTGTGTAATTGCGTGCGTGGAGCGACTGAACTCCATATATACATGGATAATTGCGTGCGTGGAGTGACTGAACTCCCTCGCCTATAATTCCTTCCCTCTAATTTTTTACATCCGTTGTTATTAGTAGACGGTTCATTACAGATGAGATCTCACCACAAACACGTGTGTGTGTGTGTGTGCCAGGGCCCAGTTACTTATACTAATGCATGGAAGCAATCACATTCAGAATGGGAAGAATGGACTCGCACTTATAAACTCGCTCTGCATTTTATACAACAAACATTCGGGGCAGGTTCTTGAGTTCTGATAAATAACACAAATCAAACCGAAACGAGACAAATCTCTCAACTTGAATCGATGCCTGCATGGTCTTGTCTCGCTATCCATTCAGTTATAATTCGCCGTCGGTCTGGCCGTGGGGGCCATGTTGTGTTGTATGACACCTGATCACTCTTCATTCCTCCGTCCCATCCATTATATACCACTGTCATTTCATCCTTTCATGTCTCTCCCCCCCCCGCCTCAAGGCCTGAGCCCTCCTCAACTTGTCAAAGACGGACACCTTGGGAGTATATTACTTGCATATACAGTGAGAAATGGCTGACAAAGGTCACACTGTATAGCACGTATAGCCCGCTCTCATTATAAGGCACCCGGTCGCCGTTTCTCTTGTTAAGACACGGACGGGATTCACAGGAGCGTGTCCGTCAAGACACAAAATGTCAGCGGAAACTTTAATAACATTATTAGTGTCTTTAGCATTCCAAGAGCAGCAGCTGCTATACTGTCGAAACTTTAAGCTCTGGACTTGCGGAATCGAATAAACGTGCTTGCCCTTCTCACAGCCATGTTGCCCTTCCCTTCCCCATCTCCTTCCCTCCCCATGTCGCCTCCCGTCTGTCTGTCTCACTCTTATGGTCTTTCCCTGCGTGGCAGACAGTGTGCATGTTGCACGGCAGTATACATGGCAGTATAGGCATTCATCTCTCTCTCACTCTTATGGTCTTTCCCTGCGTGGCAGACAGTGTGCATGTTGCACGGCAGTATACGTGGCAGTATAGGCATTCATCTCTCTCTCACTCTTATGGTCTTTCCCTGCGTGGCAGACAGTGTGCATGTCGCACGGCAGTATACGTGGCAGTATAGGCATTCATCTCCATCCGGCTCTCCCTTAATTCCTTGCTCTCTTCAGCTGTGGCGGGCTGGGCTGACAACAGGCACACATGGCTGTGTCACCATCATGCTTTACAGCATTGACCCGCTGTGCATTGCACTCCCTCTCCTCATAAATGAGGGTGGAATGAGTGATGGTTCATGGAGGCAGAGGGAGGGGAGGAGACGGTGGGAGGTGGGAGAGAGCCGTGATATACGCCTCTCCTCGTGTGTGTGTCGCTCCATCTATCTGGCCCCGACTGTCTCATCTGAGGCCACTTCTATATCACGGACACATGTACGCAGTCTCGCAGACAACCAGACACACACACACAGTACACTACACACACACCTCACGCTCGCGCGCGCGAGCAGAGGCCTTTATACAAAGACGCATAAGGTTATAGCGTATATACACAGGTGCATGAGACTTTGTCAAAGCTTAGAAAATTCACATCCGAAGCTTCCAGATTCCAGCGCCGCCGTTGTGTGCGGTGAAGGTCACAGTCAGCAGCAGACCCAGACGGAAGTCAACAAAAATCTTTCCACCGCCGTCTCGGAGGACGAGCCGAGACAAAAGGGCCATATGTTGACATTCCTGACGAGGATAAAAGTATGGCCGCCGTGTGTGCACACTCTTTTACTCTAAATGCGCACAAATAAGACACACATACAGACACACTAGACACCCTGACCTTTGCAAGGACATTCTTTGGCCACAGCGGTATATATACTGACCGGAAGGCATATTTTTTAGGCTCCTTAGTTTCACTATACATTAACATAGCCAATATAGAACCTATACACCTGAAGCCCTCCTCACCAACAACAACAAGGCCAGCACGGTTAATGGTGTGTGTGTATAGGAAATGGAGTGCTGACACAGATAAATGCTTTTATGTGATGCATTCCCATGCTTTTGTTCTTGCTTAAATGTAAGTCGCTCTGGATTAAGAGCGTCTGCTAAATGCCTAAATTGTAAATATATACCCACGTTTACAATGATATAAGTATAGCAGCAGGACAATGTCAGTGTGTGTCGTTGCCTTGGCATCCTATTTGATCAGCGGTGATTTACTGCAGCTGGGCGCTCCAGGATGAGCTTAGGTAAATGGTGCTGGGCCTCAGCCTCGGTCAACACGGTGAAATGCCCATTAAAATCTGGCGCGAGAGTCAGGTCTCCTCCAGCTTATACTGGACAACGGGTGGTACATATTTACAAACTGTTCTCCAAGGGAGCCCTGCAGTGAGACCTGGTCAAACACGGCCAGCACATGTTACACACTTTATGTACATACTGTACTGTAGAAACCTTTGGTATAGTCGAGATACAGGATGCGTTATTACACACTGAGGGGGAATTAACTGATCGGACCTATAGATCTAGGCAACACATTTCAGTTTCAACTGCACATTTAAAGGGGTTAGTTTAATGTCAATGAGTAAAAAGATTTAAGTTAAATTTGTCAGACAAGCCAGAAAGAATGTAAAATAGCTGTATTTCGTGAGTTCAGAGACTTAATACAGGTTCACAATTTTACAGCCACGAGGAATGTAGTCGAAAAAAAGGTAGATTTTTTTCCTCAGGTATAGATTCCTTCCGTTATAACTTTCTTTTTTATTTTCTTAAAAAAAAAAAAAAAAATACGCTAAACAGCCAAAACATTAAAACGTGTTCATTGCTGTCATTTCATTCAAGCCAAAATCAATTAGTTTTACTTCCTTTCTTTTTGTTCTGCTGTGCTAGAGAGGACACTTGATTATTTGTGCAATATAAAAACAACAACAAACATTTGACATTCTACTAGCAATTTATTAGTCCTTATTGGTCGCGTTCCTGTTCTCCCTTTGAGCTTCTTCGGTAGTGGGTCCTGTATTTATGAGCATTGTATGTCTGTCCTGTTTTTCTGTTGTGTATTCTTTGTTACTGGTAGAGCTGTGTCACTTATTTTGCCTCTTGTCTTGGCCAGTTCACACTGTGTAAAAGAGACTTCAGTCTCAATGTGGTTTTTACTGGTTAAATAAAGGTTAAAAAAAAAGAAAACCACCCAAACGCAATATCTCCCTCACCTCCACCCTGCCACAGAAGATGAGGGAAAGAGATGCGAAGGGCCTCCCTCTCCCAACGTTGCAACATACTGCTCTGTGCATTAAAATTATAGCCCCAAAGTATAGCAGCATCTGAACCGAAGAGCCGAGTCGTGGTGGGAGGAGGAGGAAGAAGAGGAGACGTGTTGTTATACAGCAGGGCTATATACGTATAGCGTCATGGCTGCCTCGTTTATAGGAGCCGCTCTTCCACAGTATACGATAGGACAGTTTGATGCCTTTTCTCATGGGGGGGGGGGCATGAAGGGGCACTGGGGTGGAGGCCAAGAGAGAGCCACCAGCCCAGGTGGGGGTGGGTCGAGACCATTGACCTCCAGCCTGATGTCTCCATCACATCAGCCGCATGGCTTAGGGAGGGGGAGGGGGAGGGGGAGAGAGAGAGAGGGAGAGAGAGAGGGAGAGAGAGAGGGAGAGGGAGAGGGAGAGGGAGAGGGAGAGGGAGAGGGAGAGGGAGAGGGAGAGGGAGTAAAAGAGAAAAGACATAAAGTGGGAAAATTAGTGCAGAAGAACTCCAAAGCGGAGAAGAAAGACAAGAAAAGCTCAAAGTTATAAATAGAAGGAAAATCATAATAAATAAATAAATAAAGCCAACAGATGTGAATTCACATAAGGAAGCCCCTGTAGGGTCTTTTCCTCCCTCACACCACCCCCCGAGGGGGTGCTGGCCTGTCACCCTGCTGTGTGGCCTTTAATGACATTTTGCCGCCGTTTGATTGTGTGTTAATGAACAAAACAGTGTGCGTGCCATGTGCATGCGTGCGTGCCATGTGCGTACATGCATGTGATTACGACAAGTGCGTGTGCGTGGCGTGCACACACACACACACACACACACACACACACACACACACACACACACACACACACACACACACACACACACACACACACACACACACACACACACACACACACACACACACACACACACACACACACACACACACACACACACACACACACACACACACACACACACACACACACACACACACACACACACACACACACACACACACACACACACACACACACACACACACACACCAGACCCCCTGACCCATACTCCCTGCTGAGGACCCTGAACCCCTGATCCTTGTAATGGCTCTTGAGCCAAGCCTGAGCTGGCAAAGCCCATGAGCAAAAGGGCACAGAGAGATCAGTCACAGCTGGAAAGCAGTGCTCTGTCCCCTCACAGAGCAGCAGGGCATGGAAGCCCAAAGGAAAAAGAACCCAGGCGAGGAGGAACTGAAGTGGACGGCAGAACGACAATAGAGAGAGAGAGAGCAGGAGGAGGGAGAGCATGCTAGGTTGGTTAACCCATTCTGACCGGGCACCCATTTTGGTGTTAGCATCATGTTATGCTTTAGCTATTGAAAAATAGCAGATCTACAAGCTCATATCGCGCCACCGAGTGGCGCGATACGAGCTTGTAGGTCTGCTATTTTTGAAAAATCGAAGAACGACTGACATTTTTAGAATCTGATCTCAGGTCAGAATGGGGTTAATCAGACCAGTGTGTGTCCAGTGGAAACCTCGTACGAATCTGATCTCAGGTCAGAATGGGTTAAGATGAAGCATCGATTGTCTGGGAGAGAGAGAGAGGAACGGGATCATGGAGAGATGCAGGCGAGGAGGAGGAGGAGGAGGAGGAGAGGAGGAATATGTGGGAGAGAGAGAGAGAGGGAGACGTGGTCGCTATCGGTCTTATCATGGCGGTTATACGCTTGCTTGTGAAGTCCGGTCTGGGAGAGAGGAGGGGAGGAAGGAAGGAGGTATAGGGAGGGAGGTAGGGAGGGAGGGAGGGCGGCAGGCGGCGAGGGAGGGAGGAGTGTTATTGGTTCCTCCGTGTCGTTTGTTTTCTATATTCGTCCTCCATATTGATTTTTGTTTTGTTGCTCTTGTTTGCCGTCGATGTCCGAGAGGAGGAGGGTTGATAGCGCTTTGCTAGCCGCCGAGGAGTCCCCCGTGGCCAATTTCCACCTCTCTCTCTCTCTCTCCGCAAAACAACAGCGGGGCGCAACAATATATACACCGCCACACTGTCACACAAATTAAACTGTCATAAGGCCCCACCATAACCACAATTAATGACAGGGATTAGGCAGGGCTAGAAATCTGCATTACTGAACACCTCAGGGCACACATGAGGTTTCTGGGGGGAGAAGGAGAATGAGGAGGGGAAGCATGAGGCAGTGGCAGTGGAGAGAAGGAGGGAGGGAGGGTGGGAGGGAGATGGCGAGATGAGGTTGAGACGGCGTGGAGAGAGGACGCGGGGGGACGCAACGCATTGGAAGTACAGTGTATGGATGCTCAGGGCTAAGAGCAAAGCTTAGTGTTAACCCATTTTGACTCTGGGAACGATTCGGCCAAATGTCTTCTAATCTAAACCCTGCACTGCTTTCTTGAAAAAGCGACGTTTTTCAAGTCGTTCTCAAACACTCTCATGTCACTCTTCACGATTCTTGAAAAAAAATAGCAGACCTACAAGCTCGTATGAGCTTGTAGATCTGCTATTTTTCAATAGCTATAAAGCATATAACATAGTGCTATATATAACACCAAGAGGGGCTTCCCCGCCCACAATGGGTTAACAGGCCGCTTGGAACACAAGATCAATCATTTCGGCCCTGAACATAAATATGGCAGCTGGCCGGTGCAGGCCGTTAATAGGCTCCATCTTATATACCCCAAACTGTAGCGCGAGCCCCCATAACATGATTAACATCAGCGGAAGAGGTTCATCGCTAAATGGCCCAATGTGATATGGCAGCACAAAATGGGCTGATGTGGGAATTAAATTAAATTTCCATGGGAGGCAAAGATTGCTCCCGCGGAAAATTAATGACTTCATTTGAAAAAATTAAAGTGCGCGTGCGCCGTGCGTGTGTGTGTGTGTGTGTGCTGTGCGCGTGTACGCGCTTTGAGTAACAGGGTAAAAAAAAAAAAAAAAGATCATATTTGCATATGTGTGTGGAAGTGCTTCAGAAGATGGATGAGTGTGGTCAAACGCTACAACTCGCTGGTTGATGAAGTCCACGCCACGGCGGCGTGCATGTGTCTTCAGCTGATCCCAGGTCAGCCGTGAGGATGAGAACAACGTCTGCGGCGTTCGGTCTCCAACAGACAGACCGCTACACACACACACACACAATGCATCCTCACACATCACCTTCAACCTCTCTATAGCCCATTCTGACCTGAGATCAGATTCTAAAATTGTCTGACAGTTGTCTGACAGTTTTCTGAAAAAGCTATGTTTCTATGTCAGTCGTTCTTCGATTTTTTTTTCAAAAATAGCAGACCTACAAGCTCGTAGCGCGCCACTCGGTGGCGCGCTACGAGCTTGTAGATCTGCTATTTTTCAATAGCTATAAAGCATAGCATGATGCTATAACACCAAAAGGGGTACCCGCTCAAAATGGGCTAGGGCATACCGACAGCCAGCCAGAGAGAGAGAGAGAGAGAGAGAGAGAGAAATAACAGAGGAGAGAAATGAGAAAAGGAAATATTACAGGCTATGCGTAAACTATAAATTAGCCATTCTGTATATAGCGCCACGTCATCCCCGACCGCACACAGCACACCGCCGTGTAACGATTTGGAAACAGCAAATTATTCCACTGTAGTGTCAACGGAAGGAAAGACGAGGGCTAGGGGGGGTGGGGGGGGTGAAGAAGACCGTTGCAACGGAGAGGACTCTATAAACACTGAAAACTGGTTCCCCAGAGCTTTCTCTCTGGTGGGTGGGTTGAGGGAGGGAGGAGGGCACACACACACATACAAATGCACAGTACACATATAGAAATAATGGGGACTGAGGCCATGCATGAGAGTCTTCTCCTGGCTGAGACCAAACGGTAGAGTGCCTCTGATTATTGCGCAGCCATAGAGAGAGAGAGACCGTATGAAGAAAAAGGATTAGCGTGACCTTGATGAGCACCCCCCCCCCTCGCCCTCGCCCTCCCCCCCCCCCCCCCCCACCCCACTCCACCACCCCCGGGCCCTCTCAAGCTTTTATATTTGCCCGGCTCTCCGTGCGGACGCCGTTAATTGGATACATTTACGGGCGTCTGGGAACCGAGCGTAACGAAGAAGAAGAAGAAGAAACTCGGTGTTGGCCATAGAGTGGCTGCGGTGAAAAGAGGTGTGATGTATGGACACTATGGACGTCTGCCAACAATGGACAGAAATCCTTGAACAGTCCCAGGGGTCAGAGTAGAGGGCCGTCCTCAAAGACCTCAATGCTGTGTAAGCTATATAGTACACACTGTGAAATCCTCAGTTTATTTATCCACATAACCAAATGGACCTTTACGGGGTCCCAAATATGGGCTATATATATATGCACACAGAATAACTCTCACTTCTTCACAGGTGTTACCGATGATACCATGATTTCAAGGACCCCCATAACTCTGAGAGTGTACAAATGGAACCGAAGTGTCCATTTGGTTCAATTTGTCCACTCTCAGAGTTACAGACCTGTACAGGGACCATTTGGAACCCACTCAAGGACACTTTGAGACACACTGGTGTTAGCAGAGTGTTTCCAATGAGTCAACATGCACAATAGCAGCACCCTTGCTCTGTTTGACCAGAATGGAACAGAGCCTTCATTAGTGTCATCACAGGTAACACCTGTGAAGGAAGTATAGGGAAGGGGCCCAAGTTCTTTACAAAATGGCGTGTATACAACAGGAGGATTTCACTGTGCTCTTCTTTATGTGTACTGTACTTCTACACACTCCTTCAGTGTTCTTTTAACTCTTTTAAAACTTCCTCTCTCAGAGTTTAAGGGACACATTTCATGGTCCATAAGTGTTTGTACACGGATGTGCGCACGGGAGTGGTGTTTGCATGTGTGTGTGTGCGTGTGCTTGCGTGCACACGCACGTGCGCGTGTGTGTGTTTATGTGGTGTGAAGGTGGCAACACCTGGTATACTTACTTCAGTGGGTTTAATTTTTTGCTACATTATGCATGCATTTATCCCCGTGAGTAAATTAATGTAATAATGCATGCACAGAAGCACACACACACACACACACACACCCCCCCCCCCACACACACACACACACACACACACACACACACAGTGTCTATACCTTGTCAGCAGAAGCCAGCAGGTCGTCTGCCATCTTGTCCAGGTCGTGGGAGCCTTGCCTGTGTAGATGAAGCACGTCGTCTCTTTGACGACACCTGGCTCCACTTCATTTATCTCTCACACGGTTCTGAACAAGGAGGACAGGGTTGGTGAGGATGGCAGAATGAAGAAGAAGAACAACAACAACAACAACAACAACAACAACAACAACAACAAAATGTAGGACTCGGTCATCTTGTACAGTGCAGACATTGGCACTCTCATGCATATTGTCACAGTCAGTCACAGACTTTGCTCGTCTAGGTGTTGTATTTCTACGTTGTGTTCTAGTCGTTTTGGTTGTTCTTGTCTTCCCCAGGTGTTTCTCATGTGTAATCAGCCCTCTTGTGTATACAGTGTATTAGTCTTGTTCCCCAGTCAGTCCTTGTCGAGTCATTGTTTGGCGTCACTTCATGTTCAGTGTTGTAGTTTGTGTTTGTGATGTTTTCTCAGTTCTTGTAATAAATCCCCAATATTGGATTTTGAACTATAATGCCTGCCTTGCTGTCCTGCATTTGTGGTCCTCGCCACACCAACCAGAACGTGACACATTATAGGGCAATGTTTCAAAAGGGCACTACACGCAGGAAAGAAAAATACTTACAGCCAAGTCTCGACACATTTTGGCTGAACTGAAAAGTATACTGTGAGGTTTATATGAAGGGGAGAGAAAGAAAAAAAAATCTCTCCAGCCGATTCCTGGAAATTAATCCTCGGCATTGGTTCCTTGAATGAGTGGCCTGCGGCCATGGCAGCCCGAGCACGCTTTTTATCGCTTGTCGGCATGGTAGCGGTAACCTGAAACCTTTCAGGGGGGAAGAACATAGCGCTAAACCAATTATAACACTGCTTTAACCGGTTGCCACGGTGACCAAGTACATTTTAGCAGGGTCAGACTGGGTGTAGTGACAGCTTAGTGCGTTTTATGTCCTCCTCTGACCGTTCGACAACAACTTAAACGGCCAACACACAAACTCACGCACACAGCTGGGAAATAATAATGGAGGCAAAGTTTGGAGCCTCCCGTTCTTTTCGGAGCCTCTGTTATGAGCGCACGCACGCGCACACACGCGCACGCACGCACACGCAAACGCGCTCCTCCACTCCTTTCAATCGTCAAAGCAAATAGAAAGAATTTTCAGCACAGTCCAGTAATCATGAAACAGATCCGACACACACACACACACACACATCTTGAGAAATAACATTCCTCGTTCTGGCCTGCTGTGCATCGTTGGTTGGATGGAAGGCAGCTGCTCCGTTGGCCTATGGCATTTGAATAGACAAGCCAGTAAAGTGAGGGGGGGGGTGGGTGGGTGGGTGGGTGGGGGGGGGGGGGGGAGGGGAGGGTGCGGACAGAAGGTGTATGCTTGACAAATTTCTCCTCTGGTTTGGTTCTTGTTAGCCGGGGCGGCACATGTGTTTGGAATCTTTTCTTCTTTTTCTTTTTTCTTTTTTTAAGATAATGCAAAACGGAAGATGATGCAAAACAGAAGATATAATAATGCAAAGCGTAAAAAGAATGCAAAACAGCCCAGCAAATAACACAAATGGAAATAAAAAAATCTGAGTGACTCCCAGTGGGGTATTTTTTTTTAAATAAATAAGGATTCAGTTGCAATAGATACGCGACTGCTTTTAGTTACAGTAGCAGCATGGCACGCCTCTATTCACAAAGCAGTCCTCTGTTAGAGCGGTTCCTTTATGAGCTCATTTGTCTCTCCTCTATAGAGTGCTGCAGAGGAGTGTTAACCCATTTAGACTATATGAATGAGGCCCATTCCACAAAATGCCTTCTAACTAAACCCTGACAGTTTTCTGGAAAAACCTTCTGTTCCTATATCAGCGGTGACATGTGAGCACCTTTTTCATGTCAAGGACCCCCCCCAGGAATTATCTGTATTTGGTTGCGGACCCCCCATCTGAAAATATGTCAAAGATTTGAGTTAAAAACGTTTGCTCTGAAAGAATATATTCAAAGATTTGCGCCACATTTTCACGACTTTTCAAAAAATAGCAGATCTACAAGCTCGTAGCGCGACAGTGCCGCGCTATGAGCTTGTAGATCTGCTATTTTTCAATAGCTAAAGTATGACATAAATGCTTGAAACACCAGAAAGGGGTTCCCGTGCAGAATGTGTTAAGCCATCTATCTGTTTCCCCTGTATCGCATGGGGACACGGCCCACCATCTCTCTCTCTCTCTCTCTCTGATGAAGACGCCCACTTAAACAGCAATTAACCCATTCTGACCCGAGATCAGATTCATACGAGGTTTCCACTGGACACACACTGGTCTGATGAACCCATTCTGACCTGAGATCAGATTCTAAAAATGTCAGTCGTTCTTCGATTTTTCAAAAATAGCAGACCTACAAGCTCGTAGCGCGCCACTCGGTGGCGCGCTATGAGCTTGTAGATCTGCTATTTTTCAATAGCTAAAGCATAACATGATGCTAGCACCAAAATGGGTTCCCGTTCAGAATGGGTTAAGATGCATTTCCTGGCTCTGTGCTTTATAATTTCCCCATTCGAGCGGCGAAGACATCAATATTCCGCTGACACGGCCTCTAAATCACCAAGGTTCAATCTCGCCAGCGCCTATCAGATGAGCGAGAGACCCACAGTGTGGCACGGGGGGGCTCTCTCGCACGCACACACACGCGCACGCACGCACACGCACGCACGCAACCCTAAAACTCGAGGACAGAGGACATATGCACATTTGAGATAATCGAGCGCACGTGCGTATACACGAGCCTGCACACAGACAACGAGCAGCAAGCATGCATGCAAACAAAACGTATATAAAGATCTCTCTCTAATTAACACCAGTCACATGATATTGCTGTAAAAAAAAAACACTGTGCTTCCACAGTTTTTTTACTGCACCCCCCCCCCCCACCACCCACCCCCCCATGTGCCTACAGCAGTGCATTTGAACTTATACAGAGACACGTGCTTAAGACTTGATTTATTCTTCGTCGTATGCCGTGTGTGTGTCGCAATTTTGTCGCGTGACACACCGTGCCGTGCGGCGCGGTGCGGTTTCGGCGCTGCACGATGGAAGTATATAAATCAGGCTTCGGCGTTGTTTTGCGAAAGGTGAACCCGCCCGGTACACACGGTGTGTGTGTGTGTGTGTGATGCAACACGGAGCAAGGAGGGCGACAAAGTATTGAGGATAATTCGCGCCACTAAAAAAAGGAAAACAGGGGGAGAGAGAGAGAGAGGAGAGAGAAGGAGATCACGGCGGTGTCAGCACTCTCACGCTCACCTTATTACTGTTCTCCGTCTCATGCTCAAACATGGCACTGAACACTGGGGCTGATGACAGGACGAGAGAAAGATGGAGAGAGAGAGAGACACAGAGAGAGAAGGAGAGAGAAAAGAATACGTTAAGACATTTAGGCCCGACGTCGAAATAAATAAAGTCTTCTGAAAGAATATATATTCAAAGATTTGTGCCACATTTTCATGGGTTTTTCTAAAATAGCAGACCTACAAGCTCGTAGCGCGCCACTCAGTGGCGCGCTATGAGCTTGTAGGTCTGCTATTTTTCAATAGCTAACTAATGCTTAGTTAAAACAACCAAAACGGGTTCCCGCCCAAAATGGGTTAAAACAGAGGGAAAAAGAGAATACAAAATAATCATTAGATAGAGATATACGTACAGTACTTATGTGTTTAGTTTTGTTTGTTTGTTTGTATGATTCTTTTGCTTAGCATTTTTTTCTCCCAATGTCAATTCCCGAATTCGGCACACACACTTACACACTGTAATCTTGTCACTGCTGACCCCTACTGGTCGGTCAGAGGGATGGTACATTTGAAACCACTCCAATACACATGACATAACTTGCTTCTTTCTTTTCACGTGGCCATAGAGGAGCCTCGCTGGGAGGATATACAGTATGGCACAAACATGGCGGAGGAACACCTTATTCCTCATAGTTCAACAACACTGTTAACAGACCAACCTGTATATGGATGGCTAGTGCAGTGACAAAGAACAGCCTCTCTGTAGGAGCCGATCTACAATAGGCCATCACATCATGTATGTGCCATCATGCCATGTCTAACATTCCTGTTAGTGTGCTTTGTCACCCCCTACAGACGTGGCAGAGAGGACAGAAATACCTGACCATCAGAGAGGGCCAGGTGTTGTTGATTGGAGGTTCACAGTTTTTTACGTCTGGTTTTTGTTCTACACCTCAACTTTTTTCAACTTTAACCTTTCGTCTGGACATTCCTCATTTCCCTTTTTTGGGTCACGTTTGCTGCACAAAGCCAGTCAGCTGGAAAAAGGTACTCTCTCAATCAACCACCACGAGAACAAAAGGTCTCTACACTCTCCGTCTCCCACAAACAGAACCCATTGTGTTTGTTGGAGCGCTCGGGTATACCGCGGAGGATTCTAAACCCCATTTCTCCACAGTGGTGCATGGGTATAGGAACTTTTTACCTCCGTTTTTGTTAACTGAGGTGTCTCAGCACACAGTTATGTCTTTATTATAGTGCACGGTCGGTCACAGGGGGCAATGGAGAGAGGGATATACGGATGACTGACAATGATGACAGAAAACCAAAAAGTTACGCAAACTGCAAAAGGTGAGCTGCCTGCCTGCTTGGCATGTCTTTATCAAGCGATGCCTTTGATAAAAAAAAGTATTTCTATTATTATATAATAAATTGACTTCGCACAGCATGACTTTCAATTTCGAGGTCGGAAAGTATACCCGTTATGTTTCCTGATCCAGCAGAACTGTAACACTGCAATGTCAACAGTGTTTATTATGGCACCTGGATGTTTCCACAGGGATCAGTTAAAGGTCTATCTATCTATCATCTATATCAGACAGACACCCATGTACTGTACTGTATGTCCCCCTGTTCTGTCCTGTCACACAGCGCCACCACCGGGGCAAGACGTGCATGTGCGTCGTAGGGCAACACGCCGCTGCTCCGCCGCTTAATAACGAGCACCTGGCTGCTCCGCCGCTTAATAACGAGCACCTGTGCGTCGTCGATGTGGATTGGCTCAGAGCTGAAGCACCGTCGGCGGCGCCCCCTCAGGTCCTGTGCCGTCATTGGCTGTATAGCACATCTCTGCTCATATAGTGCTGCCGGTCACGACACATTTCAAAGTGTACGATTTTATGTCTTTTATGTCCCTCGATTCACCCAGTGTCAATTGTCTGAAATGTAATGCTGGGCGCTATACACAGTCCCTCTGCCAACCTGGGGAAAGCAAACGGACTGATAGTCCCAGTGGCGTACTGTACGCAGTAATGACATTTTAGGGGAGGCAAAAACATCGCAGACCGTTCCGCGACCCCCCCCATGCAGGGTCCGTCGATCTCACTTCTCGAGTGCATTTTGTGGCGGCACAATCAGAAACACTTTAACACAGGTTTTCAAAGAGATTGTTCCTGCCAGGCGAGTATACTATAGCCTCGGAAACCCAGCCGTTTTTTATTTCCAGGGGGAAAAAAATAAAAAAATAAAATAGATGTTGTTTTCTCAGTTTTTTAGAATTTGTTTGAAAATTGTTAACAGTGATTTTACAGTGAACTATACTCTATATGTTGCTGAAATGCTGCCATGCCTGTGGACTGCGCTAAAAAGGTGAGAAAAGCCAGATTTATACCTAGTCATGCAAGATATAAGCTCATAACTCGCAGAATATCTACAGCTTGTAGATCTGATATCCTCTGTGTGCAACAAAAGTATAAATCAGGTGTACGGTAGGTAGTACAGTCCCACACACTGAGCCCAACAACCACAACACTGGGTCTGGTTCATTCCTCAGTCCAACAGTCATTAAGACAAAAACCGCTCTCAAAGGGCGCCTACGGACGGCTGCAATTCGAAACTGCGGCCTCCGTAAAATCGGAATCCCCCCCCACCCCCTTTTCCCCTCACTGTATATGTTTATTTTCCCTTTTTACCTCCCTTTAATATGATGAATTCCCGTTCTGTTCATATAAGTGTCTATTTGTAGTACGTCTCTAAATGTTTTTGATGAATTGAACAAGGTGGACGGACCCTCTTGTAAACAAGTGTAATGCTTAATTGGGTCGTCCCACTCACAGTTAACAGTCTTTGTATTGAGTTTGTGCTTGAAATGTACTGCAATTCTGCAAACCGTTAATAGATATTTCAATCAATCAATCAATCAATCAAACCCACTCAGTGGCAAAGAGAGAGAGAGAGCCTGTCCGGGGGTCTTTCCAGGGTACATACATCCTGTGGGGGGACAGGGGAGTGTGCTGTACTGTATATTATTTATATACTGTACGTGTTGCTTATTTATACACTGTATGTGTCGCTGTGTCGTCCTTCTGGCCCCCACAGTGCCTCCCTCAGAGGGGCTGTCAGGACGGCCTGCGTCGTCTACTACTACAGTACCTCTGCCTCTGTCTGGTCTTTAACGGAATGCTCCTGAGAGCCTGCTGCGTGGAGAGGAAAACGCGATGCCAGGGCACTTGCCTTAAAGCTACACAATACGTGTGTGTGTGTGTGTGTGTGTGTGTGTGTGTGTGTGTGTGTGTGTGTGTGTGTGTGTGTGTGTGTGGCCATTTGTTTGCTGCTGAAGAGAGATACGGTTAAGCCCCCCAGAGTCGCACACACACACTAGAAGCGATTTAAGTTCAAACACACAGCCTAGTTAGAAACTAAGTGGGCAGTGAATCCTAATTTACTTGTTTTTTTTTTTCCCTTTCCATTTTCTCGACAAAACTACACACACCCAACGGTTGCGTTTTAGAGATACTCATACTGTATACTCTCTACCGCAACACACATATTTCAGGTCCCGTGACAATTCATATCGTGAAAAGTGGATGCAGGACTCATTGCTCATCTCATACAAATACGCCTGCCTTGCTAGAGTTAATATTCTTTCTACAGGCCTTACAAGAAAAGGCTTGACGTTGATACAAGCTATTAAAACACTTGGAACGTGATGGAATGATTGTAGCTGCGGGGCACATGTAATAATACATTGTGTATTGCTAATAAAAGAAAATGTGACACGGTTAAAATATTCAAATGTTCACAATAATAATGATAAAGTCCATTGGCCACATAGTCTGTGCTGCTTTGACAGCGTGCTATTTCTTTATCGTCATAATAATGACTTACTGTCGCTGCTTATTTATGTTATATAACTTATTTGTTATGAACTTGAGTTAGTCATGTATGTATTTTACTAATTGGTCAAGCTGGAACTGATTATAATGTGTAGTTTCACAGCAAGC
Organism: Protomyctophum bolini; assembly: GCF_963924005.1. Taxonomy (NCBI): domain Eukaryota; kingdom Metazoa; phylum Chordata; class Actinopteri; order Myctophiformes; family Myctophidae; genus Protomyctophum; species Protomyctophum bolini. The sequence goes on along the minus strand of NC_137872.1, from coordinate 34,904,813 downwards.
CACAAGCGTGTTACACTGATACACTTCCTCTCACTAAGGAGCGTACTGTTTGAACGTGTCGCGGGATGGAACAAGGTTGTTTAACTTCTGTAATATGTGAATACGTTACTTCAAGTGTCTTGTCTTCCTCATGTTTATATGTTGACTGATGTCTTGATTCTATTCCAGTTGTGTTCCGTTTGTCGGCCAATATGGACTTCCTCATTCCCTTTGGCTAAGTGCAGCCAGCGAGGTGTGTTTTGTTTGGTCAAAGTTTTAAAGTATTTAATTAATACAGTAGCCTAAGACAGAAATGATTTTGGTTTCATTACTGGTTGTTAATAAGTGTGAATTTGAAAATGTCACAAACAAATGGAAAGGCACAACAGAGTAAAGATGCAGCAACTGCTACAAAGTCTCAAGGATTGTTTGGTCAATTTGACCATGTTTATGATTGTTGGAAGGCTCAAGCTAGGGCGACTAAAAGGGCTGTCATAAACAACGCATCAATTTGCATCCTTACAAGGACACATGATTTAAATTGAACACAAGCTATAGTTGAATTGAGCAATGTTTATGACGCCATACAGAATAATTGATAGTCCAGAGCCTGATATGTGTCACAATTTGGACAAATCCATACTGGTTACAAGACATGTTGTTCATAATAATACAAGTTAAGATTCAAAGAGCAGAAAAGCTTCAAAGCTTCAAACCAAACTATAGCCCAGACTTTATATGGAAAGGAGAGCTATACCCACAGAGGAGGTTTTAGTGGAAGAGGTCACTGATAATGATCCAGAACTTCACAAGGTCAAGGTGTACAACACAGTGGCAAAAGAAGGAAAGGCCCCGGCCACGTGTATAACATGTGGGTGGCGGTGCCTGGATGGGAACCGCAAGGTTGCCAGTTCTAACCAGGGCTCCCCCAGAGTTACTGTCGAAGTGTCCTTAAGCAAGACACTGAACCCCTGATTGCTCCCGGTGTGCTAGTTGGTGCCTTGCATGGTTTCTGCTGCCATCGGTGTGTGAATGGGTGAATGTAATGCACAATCTATGTAAAGCGCCTTGGATAAAGGCGCTATATAAATGCACCATTTACCACACAAAGGATGCAAAGGAAGAAGGGACGTTACCACGCCTCAATGAGATATCTGATTGGGAAGGAGATGCCAAAGCCATTACATGTCTGACGAGCCATGCTCAACAAATCAAGGGTCTTGCCTATCAGAAAGGTGAAGCCACAAGTGTTGAGCAGAGAAAGGAAGTAGAACAGCAGAGTGAAGCATTAATTCAGCAGAGAAATTGACATAAAGCAACGCATATAGGAAGTCAAGCCTAAAGCTAAAATGAAGAAGGTGCAAAAGTAAAGCAATTGAAGCAACGTCGTCAATGTGTTGAGTACAGTGGGCCTTTAACAAAATGTAGCCTTCACCCTTCAAGTTAAGAGACCACCTGCTTCTGTTAAAAAAAAACCCAGGAAGCGGCAGCAGGTAGAAAGCAGCCTACAATGGCAAAGGATCAAGGTGGAAAAGAGAATGGTGGGAGGAAAGCAAAGATGAGAAGTGGAGAATGCAAAGAGGAAGAAAAAAAGGTCAAATTAAAATAGTTCCACAGAGGACATGTCAGGGTGGGAGAAGGAAGACTTGGCAGACCACCTGAAAGTAATTCATTGCTTTAAATGTTCTGCTCGACAAAGTGAGACACAATAGTGAGCCACCATGTTTGGCAAGGTTGTTTGTTAAGTGTTGACGCTTAACTGAAGCCACTATCTCCCTGGTAAATCCCGTTTTATTTATCTGCACTTAAAGATAGTTATTTATATATAACACAATTGACTGCTTAAACACATTTCAAGGTCAAGGGTTCCAAACTTATATACACAGGTATGTCCTTTAAAATGGAAAATATAAATCTAAAGTCCACATTACGGTACACCAACATGCTCCTTCAGAGTCTGTCAACATTTAGAATGAGAGAACTGTAGTCACTTCTGTACTTGAATAATTATCCGCACACCCACATGTACTGTATGTCTGCTTTGCAAATGGATGTAAAAGGGAAATATTTGATAAAGCATCTTCAAAGAGTAATTGTTTATAGTTTATTGTACACCCTTTGAAAGTAAATAGGGTTGCTTCTGCTGAGGCAGAATTTAAGCGTTCATGATTTTCTTTCTATGAATATGGATTTTCCAAATGTGTATTAAGGTGATAATAAATCCCAGGTGATTTGGTGGGAGTGTCGCTGCCATAATGTATTGTAATTTTGCTTATTTATTGTTATAGAATTTATTTGTTATGAACTTGAGTTAGTCATGTATATGTATTCTACCGGAAGGTCTAATTGGTCAAGCTGGAACTCTATATAAGGTGTAGTTTCACAGCAAGCCACAAGCGTGTTACACTGATACACTTCCTCTCACATAAGGAGCGTACTGTTTGAGCGTGTCGCGGGATGGAACAAGCTTCCCTTTTGCTAAACGTCTGTAATATGTGAATACGTTACTTCAAGTGTCTTGTCTTCCTCATGTTTATATGTTGACTGATGTCTTGATTCTATTCCAGTTGTGTTCCGTTTGTCGGCCAATATGGACATTCCCTTTGTCATGTCGTACAATGTTCATGTTTTTTGTTTGTATACATGTATTCATGCTTCATTTCATACAGTTTTACGTTGGAGATTGTTTGCAAATGAGAGCGCAAATATAAGCCACCACCAGTACACGGGACGAGCTGTGTCATTCTTCGACCAAAGGCAGTGCCACTTACCTTCTAGCCAGATGCATAACTTGAAATCAAAAGCTCATACTGCTAAGAGCAACTACTGTATCGCTTAACGTTTAGACGCGCCAAAACAGTTTTTTTAGTAACATTTTCGTATCATGGGGATTAAGATGCTACGGATAGCGATGAAATATAAATTGTTTTTGTGCTCTAGTGGCTATTTTTGCAACACTTTTCAACACTTGATTATGCCGGTATATCAGTATAAAAACATAACGTTGATGGTGCTGTCCAAAAAGAAAGACGAGTGGTGAGGAGAGAGAGGGGGAGATAAATCTGAGAATGTACGGAGAGAGAAAAATAATAAGTATAGCATCGTGCCTATTCTGTTATACCACTTTCATGTAAAAACTGTCCCTTAGGCCTCCTGGCATTCCAGTCTCTGTATATACAGTAGACCATCATTATTATTATTAATATGATATTTACCAGATCCAAATGGGACTCCCAGTGCGCGGCACACATCCCTACTGCCGCTGCGTCTCTCTTTCATGCTTTTATATGCAGTTTAAAATAATAATTCCACTAATGAGCATGTGAATAAATCGATGTGTCAAGATAAGACGGGCTAACTGTTGGACACGAGGAGCTATTAAAGCTACAGGAGGAAGACGTGAATGATGCCCGAGCAGCATTGGCACCTGATCCCCCCCGTTTCCATCGAAATCAACACAATATAGCTCATGTTCAACATGGTACTGTATATGGTACTGTAGACGCCATTTCTGAGGGACTGAGGGACTCCACATCAAGGTTAAACAATGTGGCCCAGATGATCAATATATTGCATTGGGCAAGTGCCGTTTTCTTTGCACCGAGAGGAGGCCGTGGGGAAAGAGCAAGCAATAAAATAAATGACACCTTCTTACTGATATAGTGTCTCTTCCTAATACATGGCACCTTTTGGAGCAGCAACATGCCGGTGTCTCCGGCGGCCGCGTGTCGCAGTGGGCGAGATGCCGGTGTCTCTGGCCGGTGGCATGTCACAGACTGGTGGCTAAGGCAAAGCGCCATATATGGCTATTGAGCGGCATATGTCGCTTTGGAGCGGCATGTGACACTTCAAAGCGACATATGTGGCATATATGTTGCGCGTTGCTTTAGTTTAGGATCCTGCTGTCACTCGTCTGCCTTTCAATTATTTGCGAGACAAAAAAACAAGCTTACTGTATGTCACTGCTAGTGCAAAAACTAACAGTGCCAAAACTCTGGTTGTTTAGGTATAGTTTTAATCTCTCGGAAGGGATTTAAAATATTATCCTTACGATGCTTACGAGTGCTCTTCCTTACAAGCGTTCCTCCACTATACTTTGTTTGAGCTGTGCTGGAAATACGTTTTTTTTTATGAGCTCGACGGTCACATCAAGTAGGATTAACTTTTCATTGTCATCATGAAAGTTTCTTGAATTTTGACGGAGAAAGTTAATTAACACACACACACACACACACACACACACACACACACACACACACACACACACACACACACACACACACACACACACACACACACACACACACACACACACACACACACACACACACTTGTGCTTCTCAAGCAGTAAAATAAGTAGCATGCCATGTTTGTGTTCAATCTACCTGGATTAAAAGGAAAGACCCTTGCTGGGCTATAAGAACATGACCCCCCCCCCTCCCATCACACACACACACACACACACACACATCTGAGAAGTCCATTCAAACCCCTCAAACATGAGGGCATATGAGGTATGCGGTCAGCTGCATGGCTGGCTCAGGGAAGAGGACGCCCCTGCCTTGCTTAGTCCCGTGGGAGGCAAATCTCAATGATTGGAGCATGGGACACAAGCTAAGGCTTGATCACCCTTTAGCTGGCCACCTTTGATGAGGGTGTATATAGTGTTGGAAGGCCCAAACACCCGCTGATTCAAAGGCACACTACCGAGGATGCTGTCCCAAAATTGACATCATACCCTATAGTTGAGAAATACACCTCCTAATGCCACTCTTTAACATCAAGGCAAATCTCATGTGAGCCCACACCATCTATTGGCACAATGGACAGCCTGAACATCACGTCCCGTGTTTTATGATTCCGATCGATTACAAAAGAAAAACTATATTTAAAAGTATTGCGTGTGATCCTGTGATGTGAGTATACTGTATACAAATATACACACGAGTACAGTAGAGCAGCTCAGACGAATAACCATTATTATTATCCATAATGTATGCATAATGGCTAAAAGGGGGTCAGGGGCAGATATGCCTTTTCAGAATAAATGATGGACTTAATACTTATATGGTTATATATTTGTCTCAGCTACTCTACTAACAATAACAACAACAGCAACAATTAAATGTCTGTGGCGAGGCTTTGGGAACAGATCTAAGGTATATAGGCTTGACGGTTGCAGCCCAATCTTGGTGAGCTCATACTGCAGCAGCAGCAACACAGAGACAGAGAGAGGTGGAGAAATATGAAGAGAGAGAGAGAGAGAGAGAGAGAGAGAGAGAGAGATAGGAGGAAAGTAAAGAAAAAAAGGGGGGGGGGGGGGCTATAGAGACAGTATGAGAGAGAGAAATGGGGGACACATCGTCACATGGTGATTCTAAAGTGCACATGCGGGCAATAAGCAGCCAATTTGAGCTGCTTTCCAGCGGCTGCCATGCTTCACCCTATAGTTCCTTTGATCCTCTCTCGCTCTGTCCATCTCTCCACACGGCGATTAATGGCCGGGAGGGTTGTCACGGGAACGGCGGAGTGTGGGGGGGGGGGGGGGGGGGGGGACAGGTATAGACCAGGTATAGACCTCGGCAAGGTACAAGGTACACACACACACACACACACACACACACACACATGAGGGACGAGAGAGGTAGAAACAGAGAGAGAGAGAGAGCTAAATAAAGAGAGAGAGAGAGAGCAAAACAGTGAGAGTGGCATAAGAGTGGAGGACCCCAAACCACTGTAGCACATAATTAAAAGGGCTCCTCACACACACACACACACACACACACACATTTCAACAGATCCAATAATTAAGAGCCCCCTCCACACCTCCGCAGAGACACAGCAGAGTCTTACCACTTCTGCAAGTTTTCGCCAAATTATTCTGCCTGTCATCACGGTGCCAATATCTCAACACCTTGTTCAGAAATACCCCGTGCACGTGTTTGTGTGCATGTACAGTGCAGTATGTTACAAATACGTGTGCACGTGAGAGCAATGTTGAAATCTAGTAGAACGTGTGGTTGTATTCTACTGTAACTATATACCTGGGCATAAGTCCAAATATTGGCAATCATTTATGTATTGATTCCGTGCGCTGTGCTTGAGAACCCAGAAGTATAAAAATTGTGATTCCATTCCTCCTCACATTGAATGGTATAAAACAGGTCTCAAAATCCCAACTTTAGCACATAGATGAATGCGAACAAACAGCTTTCTTCTCATATTCCCTCTTGTATAAAGAAAGACCACTTCTGGTACTAAATTTGAGGAAAGTGAAATTATTTTGAAAACTTGTTAAACGGGACATTCGGAATAATGAGTACTCTCTACTTTTGGTACTTTGAGTACATTTTGTTGCCAATACTTTTACTCAACTTGAATGCCGGACTTTTACTTGTTGATTTGTTGATTTCTACATTGCAGTATTGATAGTTTTAGTTAAGCAAAAAAAAAGGTGAGTACTTTTTTCCACCACAGCAAATTAAAACCCATTTTGGGGCGGGAACCCCTTTTTGGTGGTTACATACATTATGTTATAATTTAGCTATTGAGAAATAGCAGATCTACAAGCTCATATGAACTTGTAGATCTGCTATTTAAACCGTTCAAATGTGCCAAACGTGCCGAAAATTGTCATGATTTAGATTTTTTTTTTATTTTTTTTTCGACGTCAGGCCTAAATGGGTTAAGGCTGCTTTAATCATCTCACCTGCTAAGATGGCTTTGTGTGGCTGAAACGTGTGCCCGGCAACACAGAGAGAACAGTCGCTGAAGCCAGAGTGTTCCCACATGTCGCCATGCAGCTCTTCAGACAGCCTGCAGTCAGGAACCTTCACCGTGTTCATCGTGTTCTGGCCTGAGACGTTCACAGAGTCCTGCACCACGCTCACCTATACAGCAAAAAACAAACAAACACAGGTGTGAGAGGGAGGTTGACTGATTTAAGCAGTCACACCTGGCCTGAGTCAAACTAGAACGGGACTCAGAGCTGGGTGTGGCTGCGCACCTGTTGTGCATCATGGACTTGATCAAGGCACAACAGGTTAAATCGGTCATCTCCACAAACACTGAGGAGAGCCTCTGTCCGGACAGTGTAACTATATTTAAACTATTATTGTGATGCTTTCAAATTGTTAATCCCTTGACTTGGAGGAATAAAGCGACAAACTTAAGGAAGCTGCCTTGTCTTGTGTCCTTCCTTGCCCTGGGTAGTGACGAGGCGGTCACAACAGGTATACGTAAACACATGCAAACGTACACATACACACGCGCAAACCATAGAGTTATAGATAAACTATAAACTAGAGAGGTAAGGACCAGGAGCGACAGCCCCGCCCCCAGCTGTTCATTTCAATGGAAGTTGCTCAGTGTCGTTTTGAAGCACCTGGGCTCGGCGGCTTCAACGTTTGGCCAATCGCTCTGGGGGGGCTTGGTGCAAAAACACATACGGAGATGAGGTTTTCAATTTGACAACCGTGCCCGCAGCATCGTCTAAACTTTAAAACTTTAACTAAAAGTCAGATATATACGCCGAATTATGCAGACGGAACAGCCTGCAACAGTGTGCATCAATCAATCCAGCATGCTGTGAGTGATTAATGGTGAAATCAATACATCAGCCGTCTCCATATGGGGCCCCATTCTTCCTCCTTTCACTCTATCAGACTGCTTGCATAGTCTCAAACAAGAGAGATAATGGACATTCAAGTCAATTTGCGAGTATATTGTGTGTGTGAACGCTAGCGTGAGAGAGTGAGCGCGTGTGTGACGTCTGTGTCTGTGTGTGTGTGTGTGTGTGTGTGTGTGTGTGTGTGTGTGTGTGTGTGTCTGTGTGTCTGTGTGTCTGTGTGTGTGTGTGTGTGTGTGTGTGTGTGTGTGTGTGTGTGTGTGTGTGTGTGTGTGTGAGCGTGTTCTCTGCACGTCTTCCCCACTGACTGCACCACCTGTTCCAGACAATGTCAACCAGACTCATTCACCTCTCAACAGGACTGAGTGCAAACACACACACACACACACACACACACACACATGTACTGTATGTACTGTCCGCACACACCAGTATATGATTATGGACTAATTACTTATAGCTTAGATTGACTTGGCCCTTGATGGTTTTCATTTTGAAACTGGATAGCAAATCCAAGTAAATACTTACAAATGTCACTGTCACCTAGCTACAGTGTATGGCTAGCCCTGCAGTGCGTTAGCGAGTTCTCTCTGACAGGAACGCCTCTGCTGCACACCAACAAAACATTGCCATGCGAGGGGTCCAACTTTAGTAAAGAAAATAAGCATAACTACTTTAGCTACTCACCGAAACAAAGACTGTTTTGTGTGTTTTTCTCTCTCTGGTAAGCCTCTCAGGAACTCACCTTCTCTGAATAATATACTAGTATATTATATTGTTATAGTATTTTCTAGGCATAAAATAAAATATGTTATTTAGAGCGACCTACGTATACAGATCTGGGTCAATGGGTAAAACAATTAAAATGTATTATACAGAAAAGCTGAGAGGCTTCCCAGCCTGGAGAATAGACACAGTCTTTGTTTTTCGGTGAGTAGCAAAGTAGTTATGCTTATTCAGACCCCTCGAACGACCCCTCGAACGACAGTGGATTATTTTTGTTGTTGGTGTGCAGCAGAGGCGTTCCTGGAAGGGCTTTAGCGAGAACTCACTAACGCACTGGACAGAGGCTATACAGTATAGCCTACTGTAGCAATTTAGCTTCATAGTATGGCGCTCAATGATCTATACACTTTTGTTATGGCCTTTTGGGAGCCAGAGATAACACCAGATAAACAAACAAAGAAAATACCGTATTTTTTTTTGCTTTCTCTGCTAACAGGTTCTCAGGTACATTTACAATGTTTTGTAGTAAAGGGGTTTGGTTCACGGCTACAGATGAAAATCCCTACAACATCCCGGGAAAGTGACCTTGCTTCCGAGAGGCTCAGCCCATAAGCCTGACCCCTCTGCATTCATCCATCCATCCATCCATCCATCCATCCATCCAACTGTACTGAAAAAACGAGTTAAAAGCATACAATAAAAAAGTGCATGGCAAGCAGGAAATTGAATGTCAAGGACCCTTGTTTGCTCCCGTAGGGAGGTATGAGAGAGTTAGCCTTGAAGGGTTAGGAGGAGAGAAAGGATAGAATGAAAAAGAAAGCAACAAAAAAAAGACAGCACGAGTGGAGGGGGGAGGGGGGGGTGGATGTAAAAAGAGAAACTGAGAGAAAGGAGAGAGACAGAGAGACATAGAAAGGGGACTGTGTGAGTGAATACAGATGCAGAGATACACCGAGAGAGATGGGCAGATAAAGATGGTGGAGTAGACGGGGAGAGGCGCGCACAAAAGCAAGAGAGAGCGAGAATGAAGAGTGAGTGGGGGGGGGGGGGGAGGGGGGGGGGGGAGAGAAAGGCAGGGGACAGATAAGGAAATGGGAGTCTAGGTGTGATGTTGAGTCAGAGATGCAGGGTTCTCATCATAAACACTGCCTCGTTTCTGACAGAGAGAGGGAGAGACACAGGGGGGGGGGGGGGAAATAATGTGACTTATCTATGGAAAGGAGCATTTTGAGCAGTGTCACTGTACAGAGTATGTGGAGAGTAGGATTTTTTTCTGTGTGTGTGTGTGTGTGTGTGTGTGCGTGCGTGCGCGCCACAGTCTGGTCTGGTCTCCGCAGCTGGCTCCATTAATCACACTCCAGGGGATGCAGATCTTACTGACGCGCATCCATGGCCCCGCACGCACACGCACGCGCGCACACGCACACACACACACACACACACACACACACACACACACACACACACACACACGCACACGCACACGCACACACACACACACACACACACACACACACACACACACACACACACACACGCACACGCGCACACACACACACACACACACACACACACACACACACACACACACACACACACGCGTAAAGAAGTCTCATAACGTAGACAAAGCCATTCATATAAGACACTAATTAGGAGTGGAGTGGTGGGAGGTACAGTACGTGTAAGTGTAGAGATGGAGAGAGAGAGAGAGAGAGTGAAAGGGAGAGAGGAAACAGAGTGCAAAGGGGCATACAGTACCGTATAGGGCCATGAGTTCAACAGAGCTGGAGCTGGAATGAGCAATGTCTTTTAGAGAGAGGACGGTACATAAATGGTCAATGGTGCATTTATATAATATAGCACTTGAAGCGCTTCACCTAGATTGTGGACAGTACACCATGCAAGGCACCGACCTGCAGGAGGAGCAATTAGGGGTTCAGAGTCTCGCTGAAGGACAATTCAACACTAACCATCTGGGAGCCCCGGGGATTGTTAACTTGGAACGTTACCGTTATGGTGCGTGTCAAAGTATAGAACCCAAATGCTGGCAACACAGGCAAAGTACTTTGCAAGAGTTTAATAATGACAAAACGTTAAGGGGAAGGCTTACATAAACTGAAGCAGGCAGGACAAAAACGATAATATCCATAGGCAGGTCAAAAAGGCAAACAAAGGAGTAAGTCGTATCAAAGTCCAAAAAACAAGCAGAAGATCAAACCTGAGGAACACTGGGGAAAGATCTACTGAAAAGCAGGAGTCCGGAAAACACACCAACAATAGGTTATATACTCTATAGCAAAGAATGAGAAGAATGAGTCCAGTCTTATAGGTGGAGGCTTGATAGGGGAAGTTGGCACAGGTGAGTACAGTGAGAAGGGAATAATTGGGCTGATGAGGCAGTCGGAGACAGGTGTGTGTAGAAGCAATGGGAGGGGGGAGCGGCCAAAGTGGAAAGATGGACAGGCAGGGAGCCAGACCATAACAGTTATACGGTTCCCATTCCGTTTGCTCTAGCGGCCACTGCTGCCCTGTTTGGTACACGGTACCAGGTTTAAGGTTCAGGGCTGTGTGGTGTGGGAACTAAAAAAAGAAACGGGGAAAAAAACATGCTTAAACGAAGAATTCAGTCAGCGAGATTTCCTGTGTGCGTTGTTATAAACACAGTAGGTAATTATCACGGTGAGAGACATCTCAACGCTCGCATATGCAGTGTAAGGCACACAGCACAGCCTAATTACCGCCTATAACCTGACCAATTATTTCACTGTTTAACCAGGCACAAACTATACAGCGTCTGGTTACTCATGGGCACACACTGGCCCGCACTGACAGTCGTCATACCATTATAGTTGTCATCTACAGTCATTGTCATCTTCGCACATATCAGCATTATTTTCCCTCGCCCTCTCACCTCTCTCCTCCTCCTCCACCCTCCATCTCACCTTTTCTTCCTCATGAAGAAAGATGGTGGCGGTGGTGATGATGATAAACCACATACAGTATACATAGCATAAAGATGGTATAGTGCACACAATGATAATAAACAGGAGGGGTTGCTTAACGTATTAAGACCTATGAGGTCGATTCTACAAAATGTCTTCTTCTAAATGCTGACATGTTTCCTATACCATTGGTGCTCAAACCTTTTCATGCCAAAAGGCTGCCGACCCCCATCTGAAAATACGTTGTTCAAGGGGCCCTCCAGAAGCAAAGATAGGAGTTAAAAACGTTCGCTGTGAAAGTATAATATATCCAAAGATTCGCACAAATTGAAATGAGCAGAAAAGAGCAGATTTGAGATATCTGAGCTATGAGCTTGTAGATCTGCTGTTTTTCAACAGCTAAAAGTTTAAAATAATGGTGCCTGGGCCGTGGCTCAGCGGTCCCGGGCACCTTGGCTGGTAATCCAGTCTGGCAGTGTGCCGCGGGTTCGACTCCCGATCCCGACGGCCTTTACTGCATGTCATCCCCCCCATTTCTCTCTCCCCATTTCCTGTCAGTCCATGTAAAATAAAGGCGAAAGCCACAAAAAAAACCCATAAAAAAAAAAAAAAAAAAAAAGTTTATAATAATGGTTAAAAGTTGAGGTGACAGAGATGTGTGTTGTAGGTCTTAATGGGCTAAGGCGAAAGTAAAAACAAACAAACATGGACGATAATGAATAAGCAGTCTAATTAAATTCCCACAAACATGTATGAGTAAACGCCTCACCTCCTCACCCTCACAGTTCTTCAGAGATCAACAAGAATCTCCCCCCCAATCCTCTCCTCTGCTCCTCAAGGCGGAGGCTGAGTTTAATACACAGTTTCAGAGCGCAGATTACTTATTCATTATGCATCAATCTCTTTTGTGCCTGTTTATAATGTGTGTTTGTTTATAGATTTACGGTGTTTCGCCATGCGTGAAATGGTTCTAAAAGAAATTATCAAATGAAATTCATTAAGTTGCCAGCACCTCGTCTTCACCTTCCCTCGTCTCATTTTCAACTTCTGTTCTTTGTTTTCCTTCCTTTCTTTCTTTTTTCTGTGTCTGTGTCTGGAATACGATAATACTATTACACTTCCTTAAAATGAAATGCAAGCCATTTTTCCCATTTTTTTTGGTGTCATTGGATTTGCGTTTGTATTTAACCCATTCTGAACGGGAACCCATGTTGGTGTTAGCATCATGTTATGCTTTAGCTATTGAAAAATAGCAGATCTACAAGCTCATAGCGCGCCACCGAGTGGCGCGCTTCGCGCTTGTAGGTCTGCTATTTTTGAAAAATCGAAGAACGACTGACATTTTTAGAATCTGATCTCAGGTCAGAATGGGTTAATCAGACCAGTGTGTGTCCAGTGGAAACCTCGTATGAATCTGATCTCAGGTCAGAATGGGTTAATTATCCATGGAAGATTTGTGTTCAAAACAACATGTTTTATTAATGTGGGGGAAAGGTTGCTTATTGCCGCTGAACTTATGCTTAGCTAGTGAGAATAACAAGTCGAGACAGGAAATATTCTCCGCGCAGTGCCACTTTTGCAAACAATATCAAATAAACAATGTCGAAATGAATGTTTAAGTTTAGCATTTCCATGCGGTAATTTGTTTCCATGAACAATCAGCGTCTTGCCGCGTGCTTTCAGTCAAACAATATATACTAGACGGGAAACTAACTGCCGTTATTGCCTGAGAGATAAAATAAATAGGTTCTCCTATTTGCACAACAGAGACAACACGACGCACCGTCCATGATGATGTAATATGTCGTTGGCATGTGATGCCTGTTTAGCAAACATATTTCATGGGAATCTGACAGATGTCAATGGGCTGGAATTCTCTAATCAGCGGAGGGCGACAAACCCAAATGACACATCTGGCAACGCGGCGTTCGTACCGAACGACGACCTATAGGTCTGAAATAGCGCAGGGAATAATTACACAGATGAGCGAAGAATTCAACGACACCAGGATGTTTCTTTAAAAACCCCACACACTCTCACGCAATATATAACCATTAACACCGGGAAAGCGTCCGTGTCATTTTAAGACTTTTACTCGTTGGCTGTTCCAAAACAGCAGATGTACAAGTTCACAGCGGGTCACTTCGTGCCGCACGGTGCGAGCTTGTACATCTGCCATTTTTGAACATTTGGATTATGCCTGAATCGGCCTCAGGTCTTGAACCCATGAAGACCTGGAACGCATCTGTTTTTCACTTCGCTGCACATCTCCTAGATGTAAAAAACTGGTTAAGTAATGTTGTGGCCATGCGTGTACACTTCAAGATTGCCTCTGTTATACTGAAGATGTGGTGTGCAGAAAGGCTATAGCAGCATGGAAGCAAGACCTCTCGTACCTACTGACACACACAGAGGTGTTGTGGTGGATCTGCACAGACAGAGGCATATTTCATGCATGATTTGAACTCAAGCTGCTGAACCGCTGTCCCAGTCTGCACCGCCATGTCACAGCCAAGTGTGTTGTGCCTGGCCAACCTTGTTCTCTTATAGGCACACGTGCACAAGCATGCATGTGTACTGAACATGCATGTGTGCAGGCACGCACGCGCGCACACACACACACACACACACACACACATGCACACACACGCGCGCGCACGCACACGTCACACGACTGGTGGTGGTGGTGCACAGGGCCTCTGTGAGTTGTCTTCGAGCGGGCAGACATTTGGGTCTCTTTAAGTAGTTTTGTTCACAATCACAAAACTGATAGCTTTGAGACTCTGAGGCTCCATTTAAAATCACTCGCTTGGGCCCCCAATGAAAGAAGAAGCAAGCAAGTCTTGCTGGCATGCTCCATGTCTGTTGTCTTCACTCTGGAGAAGCAAAATGGCCACTGATGGAATTTAAAAGACCCGCTGTTGCTGTTGTTGTTGTTGAAAAGTGGCAAAAGCAGACAGCTGCCAACCAGCAGTCACAACGTGGGTTAACTGAAAATGTGAAATTATTTTGTGCAAGCTTCCTAGTAAATTGCAGTACAATAAAGACTAAGAATGAAAGTGAAAATAAGAGTAAAAAAAAACATCAAATCTTAAGCTTTATGCTCTGAGCTTATAGGCCTAAGAATGGTACTGTGATAAGTGTGTATATTTTGCTAAAAAACGAAACAAAGATGCAGTCTCTCCTGTCGTTCATATCAACATCTGACTATCCTTCTTGGATGCTCTGACTTTTTAATCGGCCTGTCGTTGCCTGTCTGTCTACAGCTAATATCTCAAAGAGGACGATCAGGGTGATATTTCTTGTGCACACTGGCAGCAGGCCAAAGACCTTCAATTCAAATCAGCCACCAACAACCATGTCATTTTTTTGCGAATTACCGATCGCAGATCAATCATCCTTCCAGACTATGGAATAAACATCCCACCATGCTATGTGGAGTGAAATCTACCCAATCATCTGTCTACACAAAATGCTTATACCCACAGATATCCACGGATTGGGTGCGGACACGGGTCATAAAAATGACATTAATTGGCATCGTTTAGGGAGAGAGGGCGGGTGAAATAATGCGGAAAATATTAATGACATTCTCTGAGATGTTGTCATTTTTCATTAGGCATGAATTAGCACGCCTACCAGACTCTGCCAGCTGCCAGTCCTGTTGGCTATTTTCATAGAGCAATGGAGGCAGACGGAGCCAAAGTCAGAGCTAGAGAAATTGCGTCTCCAAGCAGGGTCTATAAATGTATGGAAGGATTGTTGTTGCTTAAACATATAATTTATATTTTTGTGGAACATAATATGACAAATAGTTGTTAAAAAAGTTACTGCTGTTTTAAGTTTAACATGTATTAAAAATAATATACATTTTTAACCAAGATCTGATTCATATTCTGTGTCCAAAAGGTCAGAAAAAGACGCTAGACGTAAAACAATGTACGGTATTCACTAATCGTAAAACTAAGTAAACGAACAATGGTGATAATACCATTATAATAATTATTTGAAATGCGGATTGTGATTGTTGGTCTATGAATTGGATATCCGATCTATGTGGATGGACTGATGATTAACACTAGGTGCGGGCAGGCGGAATCGGTGGCCACTTTGGACACAAATAACATCTTTGTTATTACATATTTGATATTAACTCCTCCAGATTCTGTCCAGAAATTCCACAAATCGTTACACAGTATCTCTATGTGTGTTCAAGACCGATATTTCATATTCCATCCTAATTGGCTAACATTGGCTGTCAAAGTTTGCAGCATTGGCCCGTTTTGAACAAAGCGCCTCAAACCATGAACACATAGCATGCCATTTACTTTCTTACCAGGCTGAGGAATATATCCCACCCTTTTCACATTGGCCTGTTATAGCGCCACCAACAGGTGGATTTTTGCAAAACACATTTTTTGGAACAAAATGCCTCAAATCATCCAATTGCCATCCAAGGCGTAAGAAGAAATGCCACCCTTTTCACATTGGCCTATTATAGCGCCACCAGGAGGCCACAACCTGACCTGCCCTGGTAGAGACCTGTGCCCCGAGGGGCACTTTATCTAGTCATGATACTGATAAAAGTATCAATACAGTTACAATACAAGTAAAAGTCAAAATTTCAAAATGTATCAAAAGTTTTCAAACATATATGTGATAATAAGTAGCTCACAATGTGTCGCATTGAAATGAATTATGAGCTTGTAGATCGGCTATTTTCAAATATAGGGCACTAGGGCAAATATAGGGCACTAGTAACTAAAGTTGTCAAATAATTGTAGTGGAGTAAAAGTAAGTCAATGCACTTAGTTACTTTCCACCACTGCCTTTTCATACACGCACGCGCACACACACACACACACACACACACACACACACACACACACACACACACACACACACACACACACACACACACACACACACACACACACACACACACACACACACACACACACACACACACACACACACACACACACACACACACACACACACACACACACACACACACACACACACACACACACACACACACACACACACACACACACACACACGTTATTGTCGAAGGGCATATGCCGTCCTGGAAGAGATTGCATGGCGCTCTACTGAGTGCACCTTTTCTAGTTGTACCTTTTCACTTTTAACAGCGTTAAGCCTTTTCTTCACTTCACATGGAAATGGTTCTCTCTCTCTCCCTCTCTCTCTCTCTCTCTCTCTCTCTCTCTCCACGCCTCAACAAAACGACACACATTTCAGGTACACAAAATTCCGTCCTCTCCCTTTTTCCCCACTCGCTCTTTATCCCCTTCTCCCTCGCTCTCAGTGCGTGCGTGTGTGTGTGTGTGTGTGTGTGTGTGTGTGTGTGTGTGCGTGCACGCACGCACGCACGCACTGTGTATAGCGTGCACAGAGGGAGCATCTGGAAGCATCTGCAGTCGTCTCCTCCGACAGCAGCGCGGCATATGGCGCGGCCCCGGTGAAGGATGGGTGCTGTCACCCGGCAAAGTGCTTACCCGCCGACAGGAGAGGCTGAAACCCCGCGCTACAACGCCACGAGGAAGAGGAGGGGAAACAGCTGAACATCAGCACCCTGCTCATTTATCCCATTCTGACCCGAGATCAGATTCATTATACGAGGTTTCCACTGGACACACACACACACTGGTCTGATTATTAACCCATTCTGACCTGAGATCAGATTTTAAAAATGTCGTTCTTCGATAAAAAAAAATAATAGCAGACCTATACAAGCTCGTAGATCTGCTATTTTTCAATAGCTACACCAAAATGAGTTCCCGTTCAGAATGGGTTATTCTCCTACCACCGTGTCACTCCAGGGGGGAAAGACAGAGAGAGAGAGAGAGAGAGAGAGAGAGAGAGAGAGCTGGGGCAAAGAGAGCTATATAAACGATAAAAAAGGAGCTCTGACTGGCTATAGCCTTAACTGTGACTGCGATCGGGCATGCGTTATACGGAAACACATTCGTCGTCTGCTTACTGCGTGCAATGAATCACGGGCACAATGGTGGAGGAAAGAAAAAAAGAGGAGAGAATTGAACGGCTGCCAACTGGGTATACCTGCTTGAGCATGCCCGCTTGCACTCCTCTCTGAAGAGAGAGAAATGTCGACTCCGTAGCCGGCTGTTCCATCCAGCCTGTTCCTTAAATTGCAAACCTCTCTGTAAATGTGTGACAGTTTTAACAATTGTTGTACCACCTCCTCCTCCGGCATAAATGCTGGGTCTATTTGGCAGGTTGTGTATATAAAGCCGACCCTGTGGTGTATACGTGTGCATGTGGTACACCCTCTATAGTGGCCCATCTTCTTATATCAAACCGTATCTGACAAAGATATTTTTAACCCATTTTGGGGCGGGAACCCCTTTTGGTGTTGCATTATGTAATGCTTTAGCTATTGAAAAATAGCAGATCTACAAGCTCGTAGCGCGCCACTCGGTGGCGCGCTACGAGCTTGTAGATCTGCTATTTTTTGAAGAATCGCGAAAAGTGACATGAAAGTGTTTGAGAACGACTGACATAGGAAAAACATCGCTTTTTCAAGAAAACAGTCAGGATTCAGAAGACATTTTGCAGAATCGTTCCCAGGTCAAAATGGGCTAAATGTGTGAGGGGAGCAGAGTCCATGTCAGATAGCGGGAGGTTATCTAGCCTCTCTGACTTCACCTCTGACTGCCTCAAGGTGGACGACAAATCCACCCCGTTTCTAAGATAACCGTCAAGGTATACAGTTACAGTATATGTTCCCATAAATCTCCTACTTGGTCTCTAAACTGCCTCCCCCTGGCCAGCCTGATGGAACTGGTTGGAATAACGTGTTCCTTCCTCCCACACGCTACAGTACTGTATACGTCCGACCGGGGGAAACTCACCCCCCTGTCAGGTGAAAAAATAAGCAGCGTGGCGGACTCCTCATGCATAGAAGGAAGCATGAGGTCAGTCCGTTGCTCTCCCCAGGTTGGCAGAGGAAGTGTTTACATATAGATAATTGACACTGTTGGGTGAAAAAATGGGTTGCAAAATCGCGGGATAAAATTGAAGTAATAATAAAAAAAAAAGGTAATTCTCGTACTTTTCCAGAAAAGCCCTCTTTTATACCCTTTTAGTCCACTCGTTCCCAAACACTGAGTCTGGACCCATTTGTGGGTTTGCGGACACATTTTTATGGGTCCCCTTTATTTACTTTTGTTTCTTACATTTTGTTTTTTAATAATAATTTTAAAAAGATTTTCAAAAACATGTATGTGTATCCGAGCGCATAATCTAAGTCACCTGAAAGATATAAACCTTTGCAACCGTGTCCGTAAACAAAGCTCGTTTTGATTAGAACTGGGAATCTGGGATTAGAATCTGAGATAAAAGCATCTGGAAAAGGTAAACAGACCGTGACCCAATGAGCGCCTCAGCCATTTAGATATTCGGGTCATATAGGCCATCATCGCGCTACCATTCCAGCGCTATACCGAGATTTAGCTATATAGCTTAGGGACCTACCATTAATCAATATACAAGACACTTGTATAGGCTAAACACGTCTTCCAATGTGTTAAAAATAATAAAAACCTACATGCTTCGGCCTGCCGCCTAACATGGGCCTTCTTTTCAGGGCAAGCAGAAATAAAATCACCACAGATTCAAGCCATGACAGTATATATAAGGCTTGGATTGTCAGTCAACATGGGCTCTGCCCTACCAGGCCAAACGCACTGCTGCTAGTACAAAGTCACCCAGGTGTGAGTCACATCTACTGATGGCGACGACACCTGCGTGCACTCTTCATGTGCCCGACTTAACGACTTCAAATGTGGCATCAAGGCGATGTAATGATAAGTCTGACCTCAGAGGAAGATGTTTTATATACTGTATGGCTGCAGTACTGTCAGAGAAAGAACAAGAAACAGAAAGATAGACTCTTGGTACAGTACAGCTAAATCAGAGACGAAATAAGAGAGAGAGAGAGAGAGAGAGAGAGAGAGAGAGAGAGAGAGAGACGTGACTGATCCACATTTTCTTCTCACATTTGTAATAACTCAACATCCTCTCCATCCCTCCTGTACCACCCCGGCCAGCCAACTCTCTCACCCTCCATGCCTTGTTGCTTCCTCCCTCGGTGCTCGCTCATCTTCTGAGGAGGCCTTTTCTTCAGTCTTTTGTCACAGTATATACCAGAACCCCCCCCCCCCCCCCCCCCCCACACACACACACACACACACACACACACACACACACACACACTCCACATCTCGCTCTCTTGCCCTTCTCTCCCTCTTTGTCTCACTCTCTCTCTCTCTTCTCTGTCCCCGGTGCTCTTCCTTTGACAGCCAACGCAGCACCTTTAATGTGAGCTATCTGCTCATTAAAGACCCGCAGGTTGTCCAGGACTTTGGCAGAGACGGAGGTAGAGAGAGAGAGCCATATAGGAAGCAAGGGATGGAGAATGAAAGAGTGGGGGGTGGGTGAGCATGGGGGGGCGGGGGGGGGGACATGGCAGGGCTTGTGCTGCTGACTCTTTCCTGTGTGAATTATGGTGTATGCGTTTTAAAGGAATACCAAAACACTTCAGAACACAGTCGCCTCGGGCGTACAACCGCGGCCTATAACTGCTCTGCCTGGGATTCCTAACACATATAACCTCAATAAACTATGCCTATACAATGTGCCATTCCAACACTTCAGGCTTTCTTGTACTGTACGTTTCCTGCATATTTTCTGGAAACAGTGTCACTTTTCGACACTTCTTTTCATTGTATAAAAGATGATCTGAATAGCGTTGACATGCTTTGCCTTTGCAAATTTGCCCTCCTTTCTCACTGACAACGTTCTGACAATTTTACTGACAAAACCACCGTCTTGCCAATGGCACGACGCGTGAAGTTCTCAAAAGGCTGTACATTGTTAAACCTAACCTTATTCCTATAACCTTAACCTGCAGTAAAAAAGGTGCCAAAGCCCTAACCCTATTCCTAAAACTTAACCCCAGTAAAACTATGCCTATAACCCTAAACGTATTGCTATAACCTTATTCTCAGTAAAAACCAAATACAATACAAATACAGAGCTCTACTGCGGGAAAGAAATGAGGGCGAGCGTGAAAAATAAACTCTCAGGGTGTGTGTGTGTGTGTGTGTGTGTGTGTGTGTGTGTGTGTGTGTGTGTGTGTGTGTGTGTGGGGAGGTTGGATGAGTTGGCAGTCTGGCGCCATGCATGGTCTGCCCTACACTGGATGAGAAGAGAGCAGAAGGAGAGACAGATAGACGGGAGGAGAAGGAGAGGACGGATAAACGAAGCTGAGCAAAGGAGGAGAGAGAAAGGGGTGGAGGCCGTCGGAGTGAGGACGTGGAAATGTTGTGTGTGTGTGTGTGTGTGTGTGTGTGTGTGTGTGTGTGTGTGTGCGTGCGTGTACATGTGTCAGTGGTGGAAAGTAACTAATTACATTTACTTAAGTACTGTACTTACAGTAAGTACAATTTTGAGGTACTTTTTTACTTCTACTCCACTAGATTTCGGAGGCAAATATTGCACTTTTACTCCACTACAAGTGCGCGTGCGTGTGTGTGCGTGTGCGTGTGCGTGTGTGTGTGTGTAAGTACGAGGTTGTGGACTGCAGGTCTTGCATGTGAGATAAGAGGGTAAAAGACGAAGAGGAGAGGAGAGGAGAGGAGAGGAGAGGAGAGGAGAGGAGAGAGGAGAGAGCAATGGGCTCAGGGGCGATCCCTCTTTTCCTCAGATGTACAACGGGACCATCTGGACGAGAGCGGAGCCAGGTCTTTGACAGTAAACACTGGGCTTCACTGTCACATGGAAAACAACCAGAAAGACTCAAGCACCGTTCCCTCCCTCCCTCCCTCCCTCCCTCCCTCCCTCCCTCCACGCCCCCGAATTCCCCTCCAGTGCGCCCTGTCCATGTGACATAGGGGAGAAGCTATATACTAGACCTCACAATAGCACCCTCATCATTTATTTCACGTGGTGTCCCACTTCCAAGATAGCAGCCGCCGCCGCTGCTGCTGCCAGCTCCCCCCCCCCCCCCCCCCCCCCCCCCGCTCATTAACCCATTCTGACCTGAGATCAGATTCATACGAGGTTTCCACTGGACACACACACTGGTCTGATGAACCCATTCTGACCCGAGATCAGATTCTAAAAATGTCAGTCGTTCTTCGATTTTTCAAAAAATAGCAGACCTACAAGCTCGTAGCGCGCCACTCGGTGGCGCGCTATGAGCTTGTAGATCTGCTGTTTTTCAATAGCTAAAGCATAACATGATGCTAAACACCAAAACGGGTTCCCGTTCAGAATGGGTTAACAGGGCCGGGTAATTACCAGAGAAAGGCAGATATTTATTTACAGAGGGGAAAACAGACGCCGAGGACTTCAACCGGCAACCTCAAATACGCCCCATGCCTCCCCACACACTTTTTTGCTGTTGACGGAGTTCAGTGCACATGCATTATTACACACAGTGGGCTTTGGTTTTAACAAAGGTATACCTTCATTTTTCCCTTTCTAAAATGTGTCTAATCACACAAACCCAACGCAGCCCACGTTGCAGTGTTGAGTTTATCGACTAAAGCTCTGATGAAAGATGTCTGTCGACGATGCACCCATTTTCACTGAGGAAGGCTGAAAATGGAAGATCTACGGCTATTTTCAGCATGTAACCAATTGTAAAAATCAGACATTATATGACGACATCAAGGCCGGCCCAAAATACATTTTAGTTGACTAAAATGTTATGATATTTAGTCGACTAACCAACACTAAAACATTGCAGATGACTAAAATATGATATATATATATATATATAAAAGACAAACAAAATTAAAATTTGCTGTCAAAATCAACACTACATTGCAGTTCGTCCGTGATTGTCCTGGTTTTTGGCAATGTATGTCCACCGGGAATTGTGTGTGTGTGTGTGTGTGTGTGTGTGTGTGTGTGTGTGTGTGTGTGTGTGTGTGTGTGTGTGTGTGTTATCTGTGTTATTGTGTGCTATCTGGCCCTAAACAGAGAATACACAGTGGCAGAATACCTGAGCACCGTGACCGACCCAAAACAAAGAAAGATCTTAACTAGGTACAGACTCAGTGATCACAGTCTCGCGATCGAGAAAGGCCGTCATAGGCAGACCTGTATCCCGAGAGAAAACAGACTATATGCACCCACTGCACACAAAATGAAGTGGAAACCGAGCTACACTTCCTATAACCATCTGTCCATTGTACCAAGACATCAGAGACACATACTTCCCACAGATTACAACCACACACACGGAGATTTTGAAAACATGACCAATGACAAAAAACTCCCATATCTGCTGGGCGAAGTACAACAATGTGCAAACACAGCAGCAAGATTTGTGAGTTGCTGTGATAGGAGAAGGATACCAAATGGAACACAACCACCCTAAAGACTAATCATTGTGTATATATCCCTGCACTATACCAGCATCGAGTGATCTTGGTACAATAGAATTTGATCTATTGAAGATTCTGACCTTCAAATGTACATCATTCTGCCCAGGCGGTGGCGTAACCGTCTGGGCACCCGACTGGTAATCCAGTCGCAGTGTGCCGCGGGTTCGACTCCCGAGCCCGACACGGCCTTTACTGCATGTCTTCCCCCCATCTCTCTCCCGTTTCCTGTCAGCCTACGGTCTGTCCCTTCAAAAAACCAATAAAAGGCGTAAGCCGCAAAAAAATATCTTAACGAAAAAAGAAAAGTACATCATTCTTGTTTTGATTGTATTGCTGTATTGTTCTTTCTGCTTTGGCAATGTAAACGTATATGTTTTCTCATGCCAATAAAGCCCTTTGAATTGAATTGAATTGAAATTGTGTGTTTGTGTGTGGGGGGAGGGTGGGGGGGGGATCACGTCCAAATGAGAGGGGCCGAGAGACACTAAGCATATAGAGGACACACACGTGCGCACACACACACACACACACACACACACACACACACACGTCTCCGCCCCTATCCCACATGGCCGTGTAGAAGCGCTGCGGCCCCGCCCACCCCTGTAGTTTGGCCACACTTTAAACAGACTCACACAGCGTCGCTCCTCCACCAAAAAATGGAACACTTCTTCAAGACGTCCTCTCTCTCTCTCTCTCTCTCTCTCCAGGCTCCACCGCGTGCCCCCGCAGGGTTAATTAGAATTGTTTTAAACAGCCACTGCCATACTTTTTAACCAATTTAGACCTGACGTCAAAATAAAATAAAAACGTTCGCTCTGAAAGAATAATATATTCAAAGATTTGTGCCGCATTTTTATGATTTTCCAAAAATAGCAGACCTATACAAGCTCGTAGCGCGCCAGTCGGTGGCACGCTATGAGCTTGTAGATCTGCTATTTTTCAATAGCTAAAGTATAACATAATGCTAACACCAGAAGGGGTTTCCGTCGAGAATGGGTTAAACATTCATGGGCCCATGCATTACAACTAAGGCATTAACATAGCCAGAAAAGTTTAACCTCTTCTTCACTCCGTATTGGACGAGAGGAGAGGAGAGGAGAGGAGAGGAGAGGAGAGGAGAGGAGAGGAGAGGAGAGGAGAGGAGAGGAGAGGAGAGGAGAGGAGAGGAGAGGAGAGGAGAGGAGAGGAGAGGAGAGGGGAGGGGAGGGGAGGGGAGAGGAGAGGAGAGGAGAGGAGAGGAGAGGAGAGGAGAGGAGAGGAGAGTAGAGGAGAGGAGAGGAGAGGAGAGCTGACCTCTGCTGCCCCCTGTGTTACAGCTGAGAGAAACAACAATGGAATTGCCGATGCACAGCAGCCATGAAGCCTATATGGGATCACAGGATCACAGCTCAGCCTGTGTGGGCCGAATGTCAATCAGATCCACTCAGAGAGGAGATCTAAACCTGTAGGACATGTATTCTCACTCAGAGAGGATCTAAACCTGTAGGCTATACGTATTCTCACTCAGAGAGGATCTAAACCTGTAGGCTATACGTATTCTCACTCAGAGAGGAGATCTAAACCTGTAGGCTATACGTATTCTCACTCAGAGAGGAGATCTAAACCTGTAGGCTATACGTATTCTCACTCAGAGAGGAGATCTAAACCTGTAGGCTATACATATTCTCACTCAGAGAGGAGATCTAAACCTGTAGGCTATACGTATTCTCACTCAGAGAGGATATCTAAACCTGTAGGCTATACGTATTCTCACTCAGAGGAGATCTAAACCTGTAGGCTATACGTATTCTCACTCAGAGAGGAGATCTAAACCTGTAGGCTATACGTATTCTAACTCAGAGAGGAGATCTAAACCTGTAGGCTATACGTATTCTAACTCAGAGAGGATCTAAACCTGTAGAATACGTATTCTCACTTAGAGAGGAGATCTAAACCTGTAGGCTATACATATTCTAACTCAGGATCTAAACCTGTAGGCTATACGTATTCTAACTCAGAGAGGATCTAAACCTGTAGGCTATACGTATTCTCACTCAGAGAGGGAATCTACAGTAAACCTGTAGGCTATACGTATTCAACAATACAAATATATAATGTATAGAACAAGGAATCAATACATATTGTAAATGACAACAAAAAACAATCAAATCAAGTCAAATCAAGTCAATGAATGAATGAATGAATGAATGAATTTTGGTAGTTCTCTTGAGGAGACCGAGTTACCAAAGTCAAAAAGCGAAAAGTGCGTAATGTATATTTGCAGACTCGTGTCAGAGGTGAACTTACTATATTTGTCACAAATACCAATTAAAAGGAGAATAATACAAGCTCAGAGAGTTCATCGTCCACTATGTCCTTCACGACAGACAAAAGAAGAAGAATCAGAAGTCTCTGATGCCGAGCGGGGCCGTTTTTAATAGTTTTATTCGTTTTCTTGAGTGTCTTGCATTTTGTCTTGTATTTTTGTATTTTTTTAGGTCATTACTTTTTACCCGTGATTAGCATCCTTTCTAAATCCGACAGGTTTAACATTACATTGATTGTGTCGTGTTCATTAACCCATTTGGACACCAGATTCTACGAAATGTCTTCTGAATCATGACAGTTTTCTGTCAGTCTCAAACTATCATAATTATACTATTATGTCAACGACCCCAAAAACGATATGTAATTGGATGCTGACCCCCATCTGAAAATATGTTTCAGATGGGGGTCTGATGTAGGGGGGCCAACCACCAGAAGCAAAGACATGAGTTAAAAATGTTCGCTGTGAAAGAATATATATTCAAAGATTTGCGCCACATTTTCACGATAAAATGTTGTTTTTGCAGATCTACGAGCTCATAGCACGGCACTGAGTGCCGGGCTATACGAGCTTGTAGATCTGCTATTTTTTTACAATAGCTAAAGTATAACACAATGCTTAAAACACCAAAAGGGGTTCCCGTCATGACGTATATATAAACCAAACAACCCAGTGTCCTATATAGCTGAACGTCAGGTGGGGCTGCATTGGGTCCTATACCTCACAGAAGAGGGTCACAGCAGCCCATTCGCCTCGTCTAAGCAGGAAATCCCGCCTTATAAACTTTTTTTTGAAACCCCATAGTCCTTCCCCTGGACAAAGAGGTGTGCCCTCTGGCTCTCTGCGAAAAACATGATGACAAACAAGGGGGAAAACAAGGTTATGAGGAGAAGTTAACAATATAAGCAGGCTCTGCGCGCGCACGTTCGCTGGCGCGCACGCGTGTGTGTGTGTGTGTGTGTGTGTGTTGTGTTATGAGTCAGGGACATAAGCGTGAACAATGGAGAAACGGGCTGGATGCAAGAAGCATCGCCTGCAGGGAGCTTTTAACACTTCAGAAGAAAACCGAATCTCTCTCTCTCTCTCCCTCTCTCTTTCATAAACACTAGCAGTAAGCATGAGACGGAGCTGTTATGCCTCTTTGGCCAGGAAGTAGGAAATTGCAGGGATCAAAGGAGTCCAATTATCGTGTGTTTATGGAGTGCCAATTATCTCTGACTAGTGTCAGGATGTGTTCTGTAAGTCGACACAAAGCACATGTAATACCACACGCTGTGAGGGCATTGCACTTCAAGAACAATCACCATAGGCAGCTACAATCAATCGCATGCGAGAGGACCAAACAAAAAAATGGGACGAAATGGTATCAGTTAGTGTGGCTTGTGACTGAGAGAGCTTGGAATAAGAATACAAAAAAAAACACTGCCTGCAGTTCCAGCTTTGGCCAGTAGCGGCGTGGTGGGGCGGCGGCTTCAAAACGTTGGCCAGCCACTCACTCTGGGGGGGGGGGGCTTGGTTTCATCTAATTCACAGTATAGTGACAGAGGGAGCCATGGCACACAGATGCTAGGTTTGATGATGTCTACTTCTTGCAATCCTTAGTGACTTTGTAGCAGAGCTCTAAGCGAAAGCTGCAGTTTATTTCTGACCACCCACTCTCACTCACAGCAGCATGGTGATCTACCCCGCCTGCTCCACTCGCAATTTCATTGGTACACAAATACAAACGGAAAGAGAGAGAGAGAGAGAGAGAGAGAGAGAACGGATTTCAGCCCATTTCAGCACCACGGACAGAGACACAGCGTGCGCTGGGCTCTGTCTGTGACCGTGTGTGACCGTGTGTGTGTGTGTGTGTGTGTGTGTGTGTGTGTGTGTGTGTGTGTGTGTGTGTGTGTGTGTGTGCTGATCAGTACATATTAATACACAGATGCATATACCTGTCAAAACTGTCAATTAGGCTGTCACTGACTGACGGTTGTATAATTATGCTGACAGCGCATACTTTACTGGCCAGTCAAAAGATCACTCTGTGCCGGTTAGATATACCTCAATGAAATAACGAGCGCCTCGGAAAACAATGTCTTATTTACACAGACATTTATTCATATCCTTGTCCATGCAGGCTCTCATTGACTTCAATGAATTCCTTTTAAAAAACGTTCAGCACCAGTTTGTCTCTTGTCAGTTCGTTTTTTTTTTTTTGACTGCCTGTTCCCCCCGCTGGCAGCAACTGAAAGAACTGCTCGCTCCTGCAATGTATTTGCATTGCAGGACTGTATAGGACTTCATTCCATACTAAGATTTTTTTGGGGGGGGCTTTTTGCTGCCTTTACTGATAGATCACTTCAAGGGAAAAGGCCCCGCTCTACTCAGACAGTTTCATATAGTTGTCATTCTGGTTAAGAACCAGAATCACTGAACATAAAAGCAATATCGGGACAAAAGAAGAAAAAGCCCCCCATAGCTATAATAGACACTTCAACAGCACTGGACATTATGTACCCTGACTCGGTTTCTTCAAGGCCATAGAACATACAGTATCACCCCTTTAAAGGGAGGTGGAGGACAGAGATCGGGTGTTATCGCAACGTGAAGCATTTTGGATCCATTTCTTAAACACTGCATTTCCTAAAGGTCTAAATGAAGAATTGGTGTTAAACAGTTTTCTATGAATAACCTTTTTTGTTCTTATAATAATATGCATGTTCACTACTATGTATGTCTTTAATAATGAGACACGGCTAGTGTATATAGTCCCTTTTAATTGAACAACAATTCTATATAACTATGTCATTTCCGTTGCTTTATACTGCCAATCTTGACACCGACGAAGGCCTGCACGCCGAAACGCGTTTGTCTGTCTGGTATGACTGCTGCTGCACTATCTTTATTAATAAAGACTCTTACTCGACTGGAAGTGCGGATTGAATTCATTTTCTTTACTGATAGATGAACAGTATAGACTGACAGGAAATGGGCAGAGCGGTGGGTGGGAGGGGTGACACGCACGCAGCAAAGGTCGTCGAGATCGGGGCTCGAACCCGCGACACGCTGTCAGCCTGGATAAACAGCCTATAAGGTGGCCAGAAGGCTACACGCCAGCCGCCCGTATACTGTTGTCGATTGGCCAGGTTTCACGGCACTTACTCTGTCCTCGCACGTTGTGTGTAGGCGGAGTCAAGTGACTGCAAAATACCTAGATTCTCTATGGCTCGGCTCATGTCACATGATGCAACCATTCCTAATAACCTCCATGGACAGAATTATAGCCATCAATCAAGTCAGTCCATGCAGTGCCCATTAAGAAAATGCTTCCCCAACCAGCAGAAATAAGGAAAAACAGAAAATGCATGAAGGAATATATAGCTTTGCGATTTATGGCCTTTTTTTTTTTATATGGCCCTGTGAGGGTATAAGTGGACATATAAATCATAACCGGGGGGAAAATGCAACACCGACAGCATCACCAACGAACCAGCCCAGACAACTTCACTGTGGTCAAGGATTTACAGTTACACCATCAATAGAGAATACATTCTGGGCAAAGGGAGGGCGAATGAGTTCACAGTATAGGCCGTAACGCATCAATAACCGGCGACTTCCATGGCAATATACACACGCACGTATATAACTCACGCTGTGTGATTCCCTCCGCTGCTCCAGACCTCTAGACTGTAGCCACTATTTCAACATAGTCAGATGATGGGTGTAGCCTTCAGACGGGGGGGGGGGGGGATTCATGCGACTGGAACTTCTTAACCCATTCTGACCTGAGATCAGTTTCTAAGAATGTCTTCTACAGTATACATCCTGACAGTTTTTTCTATTCTGACCTGAGATCAGATTCGAAAAAATGTCTTCTATGTCAGTCGCTGTTCGATTTTTAGCAGACCTACAAGCTCGTAGCGCGCCACCGAGTGGCGCGCTATGAGCTTGTAGATCTGCTATTTTTAAATAGCTAAAGCACGACATGATGCTAACACCAAAAGGGGTTCCCGACTCAAAATGGGTTAACCCATTGAGACCACATTCTGCGAACGTCTTCTAAATCCTGACAGGTTTCTGCATGGCACTCGGTGCTCGCCGCGCTACGAACTTGTAGATCTGCTATTTTTGAAGGAAAGAAAAATCTTGTGCCTTGTAGGTCTGCTTTTTTTTCCAACAGCTTAAGTTTAAAATAGTGGTTAAAAGCTTTAGGTGACGCAGATGTGTTCCAGGTTCCGGGTTATAAGTCCTTGATAGACGCATGGGATGGCGCAACACATTGTGAGCTTGTAGATCGGCTATTTTACAGAGCACGACACCGTCAAGTGGTATATATACATTATAGGCCTGTCACAACTATTACGTATAATCGCCTAATCATTTCATCAATTATTTCAGATAATCTCAATTATTTATGCATATTTTAAAATCGTCAATAGTTTCCATGTTGAAAGATGTCCATGCATGTTCAAAAAAATTGCAGAAATAGCAGATCTACACGCTTGCGTTGTCCCTTTGTGACGTGTTGTATAAGCTTTTAGATCAACTATTTTGTAAAAAAATTCGGACAGTGATTTCTTTGCATTTTTAAGTCATTTGTCATAATATCTTCCCTGTGCAATTTTCCGATTACGACGCCTAAAAGGCAAACGGAAACACGGATTGTAATGTTCCCAATGTTCAACGCAAAAAAAACAATTAAATCGCATAATGCCAATTATCCGTGCGATAATTCATCGTCACCTTAAATTTCTAACCCCGACAGCCATAGTATATATAAATCCGGCTTTACAGTACATGTTAAATGCCCTGAATGGTGATCGTGGTGGTGGTGATGGGGGGCGGGGGTGGGGGGGGGGGGGCTGCAGAGGAGGAGAGTGACGGAAGGCTGAAGTGCATATATGCAGTTATTCACTCTGCCGCTCATGCAGGGGGGTCCCTCTAATCCCCCTCTGGAGACTCTGTGTATATGCACAGGAACTGAAAGCATGCGCGCACACACACACACACACACACACACACACACATCGCAGATCCCAAACAGCAGTTTCCCCTCCTCCCCTCCCCCTTCTTTTTCATTGTTCCTTATTCATTGTTCTCCTCGCCTCTGTGTGTATTACAGAAGTCGATGTCGATGCTCTTTCCGTCAGACGTTGTCAGTTTTGCAGAGACTCAAAGCTCTCTCAACCAAAGCCACAGCCTCAACATGGCTGAAAAGAAGAATCAAACTTGTATACACATGTCCTCCACACACACACACACACACATGTGCACACACACACACACACACATGTGCACACACACACACACACACACACACACACACACACACACACACACACACACACACACACACACACACACACACACACACACACACACACACACACACACACACACACACACACACACACACACACACGGC
The DNA here is from genome assembly GCF_963924005.1 of Protomyctophum bolini. Lineage (NCBI taxonomy): Eukaryota > Metazoa > Chordata > Actinopteri > Myctophiformes > Myctophidae > Protomyctophum > Protomyctophum bolini. Next base: position 34,874,377 of record NC_137872.1, on the reverse strand, counting down.
ACCACGTGGGGCTGCGTGCGTTGACAGACGGCAAAAGGACTATACTCATGTGCTTCAATTCCATGTGTGTCCTTTAAAGTTTAAACTGCGATTGATGAAAACATATAGCATGTTCAGACTCGGAACAAAGTCCCAGGACGGTATACATCTCCTTCTTGTGAAGTGGTGACATTTGGGTTATGAAAAAAAAGACTATAGCAGCGTGTGAAGTTCTTCCCTTCCGGCTGTGTCTGGCTGAGTTAAACTAAAGTAAGGTGTGAGAGGAGAGGAGAGAGGGAGAGGGAGAGGGAGAGGGAGAGGGAGAGGAGAGGAGAGGAGAGGAGAGGAGAGGAGAGGAGAGGAGAGGAGAGGAGAGGAGAGGGAGAGGAGAGGAGAGGAGAGGAGAGGAGAGGAGAGGAGAGGAGAGGAGAGGAGAGGAGAGGAGAGGAGAGGAGAGGAGAGGAGAGGAGAGATGGTGAAGGCTGAGAGGAAATGCAGATCAGTAAAGGATGGGTTTTACTCTGCTGATGTGTGTGTGCGTGCCTGCCTGCCTGCGTGTGATAATGCCACTCCCCTATCAGGGGTCTCTGACCCCGGAGCAAGACGCTCTGCCCTGGCACAGAATCAACTCCAGGTCAGACCACTGTGGTGTCTCACGTTTTCCACAAAGCTTGCGGACCAAGGTAGCAAGAGAGGCAGAACACAGGCCGAATACTAAACCAACTGTGAGACAGAGCGAGGAGGAGAGTGAGCGAGGAAGACTGCGTGTGTGCGTGTGTGTGTGACTGTGTGTGTGTGTGTGTGTGTGCGTGCGTGCGTGGTGTAAGAGAGAAAGAGAGAGAGGGGGAGGGGGTGGGAGTTTGAGTGAGAGGTACCAAGATACCTGTCAAGTTCTGAGTGTCTGAGGACGTCAGAAAGATGAAAGCCAGCGAAAAAGAGATAGAATAAGATTGAAGAGAAAGGGAAGAGAGAGAGGGGGGGGGGGGGAGACCGGGGGTGAAAAAAAAGGGGTCTGGGCAGGACATTGGAAGGAGGGAGAGAGAGAGAGAGAGAGAGAGACAGAAAGGTCTGGGCACAGCAGAGCTCTGCATGCCAGGGTGTTTTTGGTGAGAGCAGAGCATCCATATTCAGGTCCGTGGCTCTGGGGCACGCTTGGCACACGGAGCCAAAAGGTGGCCAGGAAAACGGTTGGCTGGCAAGCCTGCGCGCGACTCTAACCCATTTTGGCCGGGAACGCCCTTTTGGTGTTATAGCATTATGCTATGCTTTAGCTATTGAAAAATAGCAGATATATACAAGCTCGTAGCGCGCCACCGAGTGGCGCGCTACGAGCTTGTATAGGTCTGCTATTTTTGAAAGATCGAAAGAACGACTGACGCGGAAACATGGCTTTTTCAGAAAACCATATAAGACATTTTGTATAGAATCTGATCTCAGGTCAGAATGGAAAACTGTCAGGATGTATATATAGAAGACATTTTTTTTGTAGAATCTGATCTCAGGTCAGAACGGGCTAAACGGCCAACACGGCAGCCAGAGTCAACAGTGGAGCCGCGGCTAACTCACACACACCAGCCAGGATTGCCTCCAACACAATCACGCTGTCTGTTCTTCTCTCCCCCACAACCCCCCCCCCCACCCCCCTCCACCCCCCCTCCTCCACCCGTCTGTCATGCTACTCTCTCTGCCAGTCCCTCACGTGTATACCCAACTTTATCAACAAAAATCAACACGACGACTCTCTATATTGGCCTGTGCTGAAAAGCAATCCCCGCTGCTCCCCCCCCCCCTCCCTCCCTCGCACTAGCCCCCCGCATTGATCTGAAGCGTCAATTAGCCGCGGCCGGCCGCCGCGGCAGCACGTGGCCTTCAGCTAGTGTAGCAAACGTGTCAATCCATACACCAAGTGCGCCGCGTTCATTTTCACCAGTATCTGATTTAGGTGTGTAATCCTACTATACACACACACACACACACACACACACACAAAAACAGAGCTGGCTGACAAACACTCTCAATCACATAAACATGCACGCGCACACGCACACACACGCACAGACACGCACACACGTGCACGCGGAAAGAAAATCTAATCTTTATTGAAGAATGAGCTCTATAAGCTAGTGTCAGCACAAACACGCCTTATTGACGTCCTTTCCACCCGGTGTCAATACCATCTGATTATGTAAAGACTCCAATAACTTCTACTCCATTAGCCCTCCACCCCCCCCCCACCCCCCGTTCACCCACGCAGAATGGCTTGATCGCCTCCATCAGTTACCGAGGGCAACCGTCTCTGACACGACACGCGCTCTCTCTCTCTCTCTCTCTCTCTCTGTGTATACCGAGAGCTTCAATTAAGTGAAGCAACGAGAGATGTTGGAACCTTTAACCCATTCTGCGCGGGAACTCCCGTTTGGTGTTATAGCATTATGTCATGCTTTAGCTATTGAAAAATAGCAGATCTACAAGCTCATAGCGCGCCACCGAGTGGCGCGCTACGACCTTGTAGGTCTGCTATTTTTGAAAAGTCGACGAACGACTGACATGGAAACATGGCTTTTTCAAGAAAACAGTCAGGATTAAAGATTATAGGATAGAAGACATTTGTAGAATCGTTTGCGGGTCAAAATGGGTTAACTGCAAGAAGGATGCTGCCCGGCCCGTCACAAAAAAAACCTGCTCTCTCTCTCTCTCTCTCTCGACCGACATTATACTAGACACAACACAACAAGCACACTTAGCTTTTGGCTAGAACACAACAAAGACCGGCCGTCCGTCTGGAGGGAGGGAAGATTTAACAAGGCAAGGTATTTTGAATACAAAACAGCTTGAAACGAGAGAGGACGAGAACTTTCCATCTCTCCTCTCGGTATAGCTGTCACACACACACACACACACACAGAGGCACGGTCTGCACAGGGGGGCCCGCTGCTCTCTCTCTCTGGCACGAGGGAGGGGAGGGGAGGAGGGGAGAGGGGGGGTGTCGAGAGACAAGTTACAACCTGCCTAGTGCGGTCTCCTAGGAGAGAAGCAGCACATTAAGCAACAGAGAGAAATGATGTGTCCGGGGAACGAGAGAGAGAGAGAGAGAGAGAGAGAGAGAGAGAGAGATAGAGAGAGAGAGAGAAAGAGAGCGCGAGAGATGGAGACACATGCAGACAGCACGAGAGACAGACAGCACGAGAGACAGACAGACAGACAGACAGACAGCACGAGAGACAGACAGACAGACAGACAGCACGAGAGACAGACAGACAGACAGACAGCACGAGAGACAGACAGACAGACAGACAGCACGAGAGACAGACAGACAGACAGCACGAGAGACAGACAGACAGACCACCAACCCCTCTGCCCCCAAACACATACTCCACTCTGTCTACATGTCTGTCTGTCTGTAGACAGACAGACAGACGGCACGACAGACAGACAGACAGACAGACAGACAGACAGACAGACAGACAGACAGACAGACAGACAGACAGACAGACAGACGGCACGACAGACAGACAGACAGACAGACAGACAGACAGACAGACAGACAGACAGACAGACAGACAGACAGACAGACAGACAGACAGACAGACATGTAGACAGACAGAGAGTGGAGTATACATGTGTTTGGGGGCAGAGGGGTTGGTGGTGGGCTAGTAGTGCAGCCTGCATCCATCTCCATTAGTACGCAGGGACCATCAAAAGATCCAGAGGCATGTGCTGTCTCTGGTGATGGTTATAGGGGGGAGGGGGGGGGGGATGGGGATGGGGGGGGGGGGGGGGGGGGCTGAGTGATGTCGGAGGAGCGACATCATGATAATGGGCTGGCTTTAACCAGTCAAAGTACAATCCACGCGACCACGTTTTATACAGTACAGCTTTCAGACACTCCGTTCGCAACACCTCGTCTTGTATATATAGAGGATTCTCCATTTATATGAAATCAAGTCTTTTTCTATATTTATGACAACAAAAGAAAACCTTCTGAGAGAAAGAGAGAGGTTTATTTGCCTCTTATTCCAGGAGGTATAAAAAAAGGACAGAAAGAGAAATATATAGATTCCTACTGTCGCTTATACTACAGGGATTGAGAGTGTGAACCAACCAAACGCCAGAGAAGGTGACACATAAACAGTCCACGGTTTTCTTAATTAAAGCCACTTTGTTTTTTTATTTGGCCTTATTTTGTCCCTGCAGGGCCATGCATGCCTAGATTAAATTGGATTCTAAATGATCCAGAACAGATAGATAGCGATCTTTATCCCATTCTGAACGGGAACCCATTTTGGTGTTGGCATCATGTTATGCTTTAGCTATTGAAAAATAGCAGACCTACAAGCTCATAGCGCGCCACCGAGTGGCGCGCTACGAGCTTGTAGGTCTGCTATTTTTTTTAAATCGAAGAACGGCTGACATTTTTAGAATCTGATCTCAGGTCAGAATGGGTTAATCAGACCAGTGTGTGTCCAGTGGAAACCTCGTATGAATCTGATCTCAGGTCAGAATGGGTTATATACCGCCCATGTTCTTAAACGGTGCTCTTACTAGAGCCTCTTCTCCTGTCACAATGCGCTGGAGGTGGGGTAATTTTCTCCTGCGACGGGGTGAGCGGAGCAGAGCAGAGCAGAGCGCCCAGCTCTCTCTCTCTCTCTCTCTCTCCCCCGGGGGGAATGATGAGAAGATTGGAGGTGGGCAGGGACGGGGGTGCGTGGGCGGAGGTGTGTGTGTGTGTGTGTGTGTGTGTGTGTGTGTGTGTGTGTGTGTGTGTGTGCGCGCACCAAAGAGCGCACCATTTACAGCCAAAAAGCCCCACGGGACGCCGAAACAGAGGAGAACGAGAAAATGAGATCCTCTTCACTTCACTTCCAACGTTCCCCCGTCTTCGGGGGTCATTTAACCCATTTTGGGCGTGAACCCATTTTTGGTGTTTTATAGCATTATGTTATACTGCTATTGAAAAATAGCAGATCTACAAGCTCATATGAACTTGTGTAGGTCTGCTATTTTTGGAAAATTGTGCCTCTAATCTTTGAATATATATTATTACAGAGTGAACATTTTAACTCAAATCTTTGCTTCTGGGGAGGTCCCTGGAACAACATATTTTCAGTCAGTTTTTGGGTTCCTTGAAATATTGAGAACCACCGATATAGAAACATGAGGTTTTTCCAGACATTTTTAAAGATTTTTTTTTTAAACGTCGACGTCAG